>NC_088251.1:9955000-10157500 GCF_036013445.1 Caloenas nicobarica
AGATGGGAACTGACGTCAGTCAAGATACATTTTCTGATATTTCCCCAAAACGTATAGCATTTAAAACCCTTTAAAACTTAAGAGTCTTTAATTAAATTGCTTTTGATTTTGTATCAGCGTAGAATTAGTTTATTTATTCTGCGAGCACAGCTGTTTAGCGAGGATGAATTTTGCACACAGCACCACGCATGCGTTTTTTAATTTGTTATTTCTCCACAAAGGCTGGCAACATTAGAAACATTCCGTTCTTTGAGGTTTACATTTGTAAGCGCTTGGATTCATTCACAGATGTGCTGTAGATGCGACCAAACCAGTTCAGGGGAAGGCTGGACCCAGGGGTGTCACCCTACCTGTGGGTGGCTGGGGCTGCGCTCTCAATCAAATCACTCAGTCCCCACCAAAACCTGTGGACATCTCACCCACACGCTTCCCGAGACAGAGGAAAAGGGGCGAGCGAGCAGCAATATTGCGTTTTGAAGAGCATAAAGTCCACCTGAGCGCTATTTTACATGTGGAGTACGTGAGGATGCAAAGCAGGCACAGAGGAGTTATTAACAGGTTAGCACGAGAAACATAGCGATGGCGGGTTCATCAAAAGTGAAGATGAAGGCTTTGCGAGGCAGTCTCTCTCTGTCCCTCTTTCCCATCTGAGTGGATGTATCTGATGTGACACTATGCCCTAGATTTATACTGGGATAAGGAAAACTAGCTTCCTTTCAGCTTTTTGCTGATTCCAGCAGGTGGCTAGATCGAGGGCAAAACCTAGTCATAGGTCACTGTTAAGATCAGTAGTCATGAATCAATCCCCATGATAGTTAAATTATTGAGGCAACGCTGAGAATGTCTAGGCAACAGACGGAGCTTAAGATTTCCTTCTTGACAGTTTTCTGCTTTACAAAATATGCATCTCCTAGTTTGCTTAGGAGAGGATAAATACCTTCTAACGCTGCCAGGCTTCGTCCTAATTTGCCTGAACTCAGCTCAGCGCCATCACTTGAAGCTACCGGCCAGAGCTCTGCTTACACAACCCCAAGTGCCTAATTTGAGTGCACGTTGCGACTGAAGGCCAGCCAGCCTCCACGCTGTAAGCTGACCACCCAAATCTTGCCCTGTCTGTGTGACAAATGCCACATACCTCGCAAGGATGAAAGGAAAGGGTGTCCCAGGAGGTGGAGAGAGGGGTCCCATGGTCCCACGGCAGTGTGGGGCGATCGAGGTAAGTAACCAAATGGGGCAACACCTCCTGAAAACGTGGGACGCCCAGGAACTTTTGTACCAGCACAAGCCTACGGCCACTGACATGAGCCGGTAGAGAAACCTGGCACAGAAACCACTTCTGAACTTAGTCACGAGCTGCATGTAATTCAGAAACCACAGCTGACCATACACGCTTCAATTTGTTTCCATGAGTATCATATTTTCGTGGATCCTTCTATTCTGCATTTATCGCCGTGTTTCAAAGCCTTAGCTGTGGCGTCAGTACCAATGTCCTTTCAGCTGCGTTACTCGTTTCCATGTAGAGAAGACAGGGGATGCGTTCAGGGCCAAATTCGACTCCCAGATGTGTATCCCAAAATCAGCTCCCAGGGACGGCACAGCAAGTCGGCAGAGATCGCAGGGATGCCAAAACCCAAAAAGTACTAAGGCACACACAAGAATTCGGTGCTCAGTTCCTGCCTAATTTGGGGGGAGTTCGAAAGTCACCACCGTTTTGTTTCTTAGAACATGTTTCTGAAAAGATTTTACGGCTTAAGTTCAAGGCCTTAAAAATCCCTCTCAATTTGTAATATTTGTAAGGGATTCCATATAACGAATTGAAAAGTTATCCTGAAAATTACCACATTACCAGAAATAGACCTTTGCTGGAGTTGTAAGCTTAATTATAAGCCACATGACCTAGACCTGTCGAGAGGAGAGGCACGGCCAATAGAAAAAGAGAAACACGGCTCATTTACACACAGGTAGATGAAACGATGATATATTATATCAGCTAAAAGCATGTATAAATTAACATTTTTACAGTTTCTATTTAAAAAGGGGAATATCATATCAGAATTTCATACACTAAAAATATTTTCCAACATGCAGTCTCAACATAGTCAGGCCAATATTAAAAAAATCCAGATTTTTGTTTAATGCACTGTAGTCACATGTATGTCACTGAACTATTACTTAGGGTCTCTTTTCAATCAGCAATGAATAGATAAGCATCTTTATGCATCTTCAGTAATGGCCTAGTGTCTATACTTATCAGTACATATATCAACATAGGAAGATTTAAAACAGATCCAACAGATGGACTGTGGTCACAACTACATTTTGGGCAAGTGACGCATTATCATGATCTTGATGAAAATGGAATTGTTTTGAATAAGCAGAAAAGAAAGCCTAATTAAAAAAAAAAAGAGTTAAATAGGGTGTTGGATTCACATCAGATATTAAACACCATCTTAAGGTTCCTCACTTTTTAAAACTAACTACTGTTCTTAACCAGGTTATGTCTATTGCACTAATTCGCGGTCAGGAGTTAGTCACAGGTTCAGTTTCTACATCATTTGGTCTCTGCTTTACCTGTATTTTATATCACGGAAGGTCAAATACTGCTTGA
Source organism: Caloenas nicobarica (assembly GCF_036013445.1). Lineage (NCBI taxonomy): Eukaryota > Metazoa > Chordata > Aves > Columbiformes > Columbidae > Caloenas > Caloenas nicobarica. The sequence continues at coordinate 9,957,609 of NC_088251.1, forward strand.
TATTCAAACACCCTGCACAGCACAAGGTAAGTGCAAAGACCCCTCTTCCCTCGCTAAACTCTGGCAACTTCCAGGCTAATTGTCTGGGGCAGAATTCCACACACGTTAAGTCTCTTTATACTGGAACAAGCCCTCACCCCAACAAATATTAAGATTCAAAAACCACTCAGATAAAGACAAAAAATTTAAGAAAAAATAATCAATCCCACATGCCATCAACTATGCCATCAATAATACAAAATATTTTACACCACTTGCACCTGAGTTGAATAGTGGAAAAAAGAGGGAGACTCTGTCAGTGCAAGAGAATGATTCATGTGACCACTTTGTCTTAATTACTCAGAACAAGCAGTTTGTTGCTGTTTAGTGAAGAACAAAGATATCAGCGTCCCTTGACAGAAAAATAAATAGCCATCACAGTGGTGAAGATGATGACGACTGCCAGAATAACCATCAAAATCCGGTTTTGGATGATTCTGAAAAAAAGCAGAACAGACAAAAAACCCCAGTGAATAAACCAAATTACATAATATATATAGATAAAAATTATAAAAATAAGCACACAGACAAATATATTGGAGAAAAGGCACATGCCCACAAATTTAGGATTTCCTATACCATTCTGCATATCTTGACTGCTTTTTACTTCTTTCAATTTCCATTGCTTCCAAACATTTCTTTATGTAGCTATTAAATCCAACTTTTGCATTCAGGAAAGAATTAGACTTTTCTTAATTATGCATACACTAATATACGTATTAGAATAACTGAAATACATCATGTTACAATTTATTAACCTTTTAAGAACAAATGAAATAATTACTCCTCAGCTGATGCAATTCAAGCAGGGTGGTCTGTAATAGTAAACACCATCATATTTTTTAAGCCATTCTGAAATCTTCACAGCTTTTTTTAATCTGAACAGAAACAATTTATTAATTTTCATGGGATTTTACTATTAAGGTACAAGATTTCAAGGAAACACATGTCAATGAGATACTTACTTGTACTAAAGTACCAAGGGAAAAGTATAAAAGATAGTTTTGAAGAAAAGGATGATAGAAAGAAGCAAGTGTCAAACTGTGAAGCTTACGTTGTAAAAGCATCTCCTGTCTCTGTAGCATACCTTTACTTATGGTAATAGGCAAATGTTACATTTTCTATGTAGTATTAAAAAAAAAAAGGAAATTAGTAATAAAAAAACCCCGCCAGAAGTAGAAAGTCCTAATATTGTTCAATCGTTTGTTCGGAGAAATCCTTGCATCTAAAATCAGATACCACATCTCTTCAGATTCTATCTGAAATTAATAGGTCAATTAAAATGAACAAATGAACAAACAGTAGAATTTGAGGCATTTTATGGGAGGATTCTGGATTGTAAAAAAATCAGTGTTTGTTATTCCATTCTCATGGAGGAGGAAGAATATTTTCATAGGCTCTTCATGAACCAGGAACTTTTGCAAAACATATTTTTATAATACACGAAGCATATTGTCAGAACTGGAGAAATACAACAAAAAAACCCCAACAAAACCAACACAAGAACCCTAAGTTATATTTATTCTTATTTTATTTTTTCTCATGCTTCTGCAAAACAAAAGAAAACAAAACAGAGCCTTCACCAATCAAACAATGGTAAGAAGAGGTAAAACTGTGTTTTGTGAAACATCAAACCAAGTACAAGGCTCCCGCTTGAAGACAGGGAATGTAATGTGTTAAAATGAGCATATTTCACGCAGTGAAAGAGAGAAGAAACTCTGGAGAGCAGAGGGGAGTTTTCCTTGGGAAATGTTTTTCATTCGGATGCGGGTGGATATACATATAAATTATATTGGAAACTGTAAAGAAAAATGCAGTTTTAACCAACTCCAGCTCTCTCCTTGCTTACCCCCCACCTAAAGAAAAAGCAGTAGATGGATGGATGAAACCTGTCACATCAGACAGACACCCTCCCCTGTGACACTCTAAAAGGACTGGCTCTCTATCCTCCTGACAGGTTACAAAATGATCACATTTGCTGACACGTCTTCCGCAAAACTGCTTTAGTGTTTGTGTCCACTTTCCTAGCAGGAGATGAATGGGCTGCTTTGTCCTCATTTATCACTTAAAGCTGAACTAAGATCTGTCTCGTTTATTTTTCCCTTCCTCACTAGAAAGGCTCAACCACAGCATTAATTCTTTCGCGATGACAGCTAATTCAAACTTAACAGGCAATATTTACTCTGCCAAAAGGATGAGGAGGAGGGAGGGATGTCTCTCCCTACTTCTCCTGCCCCCTCGCCCCCCCCCAAAAAAAAGAAAAAAAAAGAAAAAAAAAAAAGTGTAGCAGGCTAACAAAATAAAGCTAATTAAGGGCTTTTGGTTCTTGTTGGTTTGCACTTCAATTTAACACCTGAACTTACAAGCTTCTCTTTTGTGGCGGGGTGTGACATTCTCTGCCAAACACCTGATAACAAACGATTTGCCCAGGCAAATGCATGAAAACCAGAATATATATTTACTCACTCACCCTCATCACTCCTGAAAAGACACTCAGAAAAATTGAAACTCAGCAGTGAAATAGATTAAAAGCATGAAAACTCTTAAAACATTCAGCCTTAAGTAATACACAGTGCAGCTGGCTTGACAACCATTTTATTTGTGGGATGTGGGCCCCAAGGCATCCATAATGCTAATTTACAAAGGATTAACTGTGAGTGAAACTCGCTTAATCTAACACATAGTTAGGCTAAAGCATATATAACATACTGAGTGTTTAAATCAGCTCCTCCTATCTATAGCACAATGAAAAAGCATTTCATCATCTGAGACTTAAAATTAAAGAAAATTTTAAAAATATTACTAAATCCTCCAAATGCTTTATTTTTAATACTCTGGCAGGACACACCTAATTGCAAGATTATTTAATCAATGTCCACGTCTGCAAAATCCTTGTCAAGAGAACACTGAGCAAGGCATGCTGCCACCTGTATCTGCTAATTGAACATTCACTTAAGTTGTGAAATCGAGGAAAAACATATCAAAGTTCAATTTCTAGGAATCTGAATTAGTCTGCACAGTGTAGCAAAAGAATATCATATTAAAAGGAACAAATTAATCATGAAATAGGATGGATGTTATCAACAGACTCCTACACTGAAGCATTATATACTTTCAATATTGAAGCCCACAGTTAAAGATTAATTTTCTATCTTTAAAAAAAGAATGACATCGAGTTTTACCGTTTTACTTCCTAGTGAGCAAGTAAAATTAAACTAACTGCAAACTGCCGGAAGGATGGGGCTAGGAGGAGACCAACCAAGCCATTTGGTAGCAGGAGGACAGTCCTGAGCAGAGCTTAGCAAGCTGAGCTTGCTAAAGCCTGAGTCTGGGAGCTGTGGCTCAGACAGAGGATGCAAGTTCTGGGTGTCAGCACATTTCAGATCTTGAAGTCAACAGGCAAGGGTGACCCTTCAGAGTAAAGAAAAACCCTCTGAAGGGCCAAACTCTTCAGAGTAAAGAAATAAATAAAGGAAAAGGGGTTTTTGAGTGATCCAAGACAGTCAAGCCAGCTCACAGTGGTAGAACAATGGTTGGCATTGGCAGGACCCATCTGTAGGGAAGCCTATAGTACTGTCACAGCCAGACACTGCCAGTGGGTATTGCTCTAGGCAAAGCATTAAAGAATTTAAGTGGAGGAGGGAGCAATAATACCAAAGCAGAAGAAAACGGGGCCTAACATTTGCTACAAAAACAATCCCAAAGGCTAACATGCTCACAGGAAGCAGATGATAGTCTTTTATCTCTATTACACCTTAAATTCAATAAAATCTGGTGAATGAGGAAGCCCAGATTCTTCTTTGAAAATGCAAAGCATGTTTACAGGGTAAATAATTTAAGAAAGAATATATACTTGAAAGAAGACACCCATTGAAACATCCATGGCTAAAATGCCTGAAGGCAAAAACTTGTGCATTTGCATGCTGCATTTTATTAAGTTAGCACACTGTAGCTTTAAAAGAATGCATGGCCAAATTAAGAGGAATGTGTGACTGAAACATCAAGGATTCCTCAAGTTTACATTATGAATCATAGTGCTGTTGATACGAGATGAATTAACCATTTAGTCGATGCAGCTTAGGCACTGAATTCACACCAAGTTCTGCTGGAGCCCGGCGCGCTGGAGCTCGTTAACAGCCCGTGTCCTCTGTTCCTTTCATACTTGAAACTCTAAGAGCACAAGGGCTCATTCTACTTTGAGTCAGAAGAGATGAAAAATCTGTGCTTTTAAACCAGGTTCCATCTAGTTTATCATGGACAGCAGCCCAAAACATTTGGGTGCAAAACCGCATAGAAACAGTAACTAAAGCAGATGCGAGGGTAACTTAACCAGCGCATGGGAAGAGCAGGCTGGACTGACATGCAGAAAAAGCGCATCCGACTGCCCTTGAGTTTCCTTTTGCTCCTCTTTTCTAAATGCCTGACCCTTCATCCCGGCTTCTGGTCCCAGTGCCCGACCTCCGGTCACCGGCTTGCTGGAGGCTCCCTCTGGCCAGCGCCAACTCTGTGAGCTGAGGAGTGACACCGTCCGCTTCCAGGGATCACCGATGCACACAGCGTAGCACTACTGCTTCGGAGAACAAGTCCCACATCCACTACCAAACACCGATGTCCCCACATTCCTCCACAGCAGAAATTGCGCTGCCTTTCCAGATTTCAAAACCCAAAATGATTCGCTCCTCTCCGTAGCTTCACACACACACACACGCACGCACACAATGGGTCTAACTCTGTTTGTGACATGTTTAGATCTGCTCCATATAAACACAAAGCAGTTCCCGACTAAGCTTTTGCAAACCTTACATTAAGGATGCCAACCGTGTTTAAACCTTTTTACAAAACTGCATTCATTAGCAGGGGAGTGCACGACATCTATATGGGTTCAGCCTGATGTCTTGCACATGTCTTAGTGCCTGATTGACCAGCATTGAATAATGATGCCTTGCCATTAAGCACTGATAGTACAATAACAATTGTAATGAAAATTAGCAATCACGGTAACATGTTAACAAAATACAGGATATAAACGAACCAGTGCAGACTCTGGGTGCATAAAGAGTTTTGTGTCCTCAACTTGAAATAATGAACACTACAAACAAAATACTGGAAAAATTTCTTACAGAAGCTCAAGTCTGACACTGACACAAATAAAATACAAATGGCTTGGGGGATCAGTTAGCACACATTCATTACAACACAGGGCTTTATTCTTAAAGAAAGCATCTCGAAAAATAGTGTCCTCAAGAACACAGACTGATTGACGATGGACCACTGTCCAGCAGTGTTTCACATGAATTAAAGATTTAACTGGAAGTGATTCCTATCAGTTTACTGGGAAGAAAGGCTTGTTCTCTGTATAGAAGACTACATTTTAAATGGTCACTGAATACTTGGGTATTGCATTTTTGGGTGCCCTTTTGTGAGCTGCAGTTTTTTCTAACATGCCACAAAATAGGTGCATGCAAATCAGTGGTAAGTGATTTTTAAGTACCCAATATTCATGTGCAAATCAGCAGATTCAAACGAACACAAAGTGTAGGTCTACTCTCATAGGCAAATACATACCAGTCAAAACTAAATGTGAATTTGAAGTCATATAGCTATACTCAGATACTTTCTGGATAGACATCACTGTTACTGTATATAAGGGCATCCTTGTTATGATATATCAGGAGCTTTGAAATGGAAGCACTAGACCCCACAACAGGGGAATAAAATGTTATGATTGGTAAAGCAAAGCCTTACACACATCATAACAAATCCCTAAGTTCAGAGTATCTGGAGGTTGTTCAAGTAACTATTCATGTTTCCCATCTTTAGGTTTAAGAATGCTTTTCTTAAATAAAAGCAACTGAAAAGAACTAGACAGGTTGTGGCAAAACACAAAGACGTGACAACCTACTGAAATAAAAGAGTAAGAGAGTCCTGCCTGGCAAAATTACAGCTGGTTGGAAGTATCTGACTAGAGACATTTTTCATCATTAACAACTGAAATTAGAAAACAGAAATCTCAGTGAAAAAATATCTGGACAAGTTGCATACAAGTCCTTGGCCCTCTTTTAGCTGACCTTGCAAAAAGTGATGAATTTGGAAAATACTCAAGGTTTGTGTTTTTTTTTTTTAATTTTTATTTGCCCCCGCCCCAAACTCTGAAAAGAAGTCCAAGTTCTCCTTGTTCCCAAGCCAGAAGAACTGATTACATTGTAATCAACAATATATATTTAAAGGTGAAAAGGCTTTGGGGAGGGCGGTGGAGAGGGAATGGGACCCCCCATGGCTCACTTCATGCCAAAAAGGCCACACTGCCCGGGCTGCACCGCCAGCCTGGAGAGGGGCCATTCCCAGCAGGGGCCTATTTTGTGTTCCTGAATTCCTTCCCAAAGGAGCCTCTTCTTCCACTGGGGACAGGGGCTCTAGTTTCATATGTGTAGGACCTGGGGAAAATCCGTCAAAATTCGCTGAAAACTGAGCAGATAATGAGATTAAAGCCCCCTAAATTGAGGAATAGATCACAAAACATTATGGTATTTTTTTTTCTAGCTGACTAGTAGGGGTTTTTGCAAGAGACAGGTCATACAAGGTGCTTAAAATATTGTTGATAGGGGTGAGGAGTTGTGCAGTGCTACATCCTCTAGCTTTAAAGATCAGCCTTAAGGACCGGGGCCGTCTACTCGTAAAAACACGGATACCAATCTCTAGTTATAATATTACACTCAAACCACATCAATGTGCTTCCACCTGGGTCCTGAATAAAAGAATGAGTCACGTAATAACAGGTGCAGGGAGGTAGTCACACTATCCAGCTTTAAACATCTAAATTATACCTACCTAATCTCTCTCAGCTCCCTGTGTATATGAGCTAGAGTCCTGCTCTGAATTGTCTTCTCTTTTCCCTGGCCACATATGCATCCCAGGAGAACTAGTCAGTTAAGTTAGCTGGCTTGGTTAGGTGCCTACAGGTTAAGTAGGGACAAATGTGCCTCAAAGCTTGAACATGAGCCACAAGCAATTTTCCCAAAATCAAATTAGCTCAGAGAGCTTGCTAGCTCTGAAGGCAAAACCATCCAGGAAAAGCTTCATCATATTGTAAAGTGCCTGTAATCTCCCATTAATCAGAAATATTGCAGAGATGAAACTCACCAGTAAAGCAGATGATGTTCATTAATAATTAGCCAGTAAATACCTTGATTCATCATCTCCCTTTAATGGATCCCATATTTCCACATGAAATTCTGACCAGAATCAAATGCGCTTCTCCTTTGACAAGAATTTTGGAGGAGTGAGAGATAGGAGAGCCAGTGAAATACCTCTCCGGGATGGATGCCTCCTGAAATGCAGGGGGCTTCATTGGCTCAAGGAACTACGTTTTTTACCTTGCTGTGTCATCTTCTGACAATCTTACCATTAAGATAAAAAATTCACATTATTTTTATGATATCTGATAGGTAAGATACTTATTGAGATACCTAATTCATAACTGAAATCTTGCAATACATTCAAAATGTAAGAAAAATATACAAACAGCATTGGAGTATAGTGTTATTTGGTAGCCATCATGATTATCATAGCTTGCACGAGTCCGGTCTCAAGGAGCTGGCAGTCTCAGGGGGTGATCACTGGGGGAGCGAGTGGATGACACTTCGACCGAGCGGCCTTGGAAGGAGAGATTTCTGCAGGAATGACTGGAAGACAAGTGCATGAGGTGTCAGCATGCAAGCTGCAATAGAGAAAGCCTGGAAGAGAACCCCATGGATGTGGGACCTAGGACAAAAGTGCAAAAGTGAAGGGTACTGTACATCATCCACTAGCTCAGATTTTATTTATTGCTTATTTTTAAAATGCACAGGAAGATATTTCTGAAGGATGAAAAGTATCCTTCTGCTGATGAGAGACCCTGACAGGGAGCACTTCTCTGCACAGTTGTGACACTGCTTCAGCTTTCTCCTGTCTCCATGTCCACTCCTTCCACGGAGGGAACAAATTAGATTATTACTGTCATTAGGAGGAACAGCGGGTGGCTTCTGGGGCCACGGAAACTCACCAACCAAAACTGGAGGGAGATTAATTCATTTCATGCAAAGCAGAGGCAACCCCAGATCTCCTTGGCAAGTCTCAATGAAGATCATGTGCGTGGTGGCAACTGCGAGTGGAAGGAGTCAAGGTTGTACTAATCTCCGACCAGCCTTTCTCAGGGTACTGAAGTATCAAGAAGAACAAATCACACATTTAGTCACCTGAGCATGACTAAGAACCATAGGCCTTTGCAAACATTACGAGCGCTGTAGAAAGCGCTCAGAGGGAGGGCGCATAGCCCAGCTGTCAGCATTGTGGCATTCTGCAGGACATTGCTTGCATAAAGCCCCGGTCCCCAAACAGTTAATAGGAAAAAAAGCCCCAAACCCCAACCCCCTTGTCAGCACTCAAAGATAAAGCAATTATTTCTCCAGCAGAAGAAATGTATGCAAACTATCAAATGACAAGAACATACATGATTGCACATTGGCTTTTATATTAAATACAGTTAAATTTACATTCTGTGCAATTCAAAGAATGCAAAAATGTCCAAAGTCTGCACTTTATCAACTTTCATAATCATTAGAACGCAACTAAAGCACTAAAATACATATCTTAAACAGATGAAAGAAAAAAACATCTTTTGCTCTGCGTCACTTTAATTAATGACTAATCTACAGCTTTCTGGCGTTATGTAGCTGGAGACTGGACACAAATACTTTGCTTGCATTATTTTCCCCTTATCACACCATATTTGACTGGGTGTCTTTTTGTATGGCAAGTTTTCTACAATTGTCTTAACAAAGTTGACCTCTTTTGTAAAAACCTGAAGGCATCTGCAGCAATTGTTCCTGAAGATGTGCAATCCAAAATGTTACCATTTCATGGCACTTCTTGAATGATAGAATAGATTTTTTTTTTTTTGGTATATATTCATTTTTTTTCAAATGCTATAAAAGAAAGGAAAACAATCATGGCTAAGGCCATTTGTGAGATGGCATTAAAAGAGCCTACTCTGAGACAGATAAAAATAATGAGAATCTTTCTGTCAAGAAAGATTTAGAAAATATCACTAGCATTATTAAAATTTAATTTTTTACTGTGCCTTTTGGTTCCCCCTTTTCCAGTGATAATGAGCAGGACTGCACACCTCCACATTGCTAGTACTTGTTTTGAGCAATAAATTCAGCCTTCCAGTCTGAAGACATTTCAGACAACAATTTTGACTGCTATAGGCTTATTTTTCAACCTGTTCTGTGCTTTGAGTCTTCCTATAAAAACCAGTTCATAAGCTAATTTTCCACAAGGCCAGTGGAACAAATAAAAATCAATTTTTGCCCAACTGGTTCAGAGAAAACCTGGGAATAGTGAAGACAGAAGAGTGAAAAATAAAAAGAATCGATGTATTCACAAATGGTTTACCTGATAGAGAACTATCAAATTAGTTGACAGGAGATACTTGCCACTATTAGAGTATTTTCTTTTCAGCACGTTACAGTATTTCCATTAGGGGAGCAGAAATGCCTCTACTTTGTTATGACCTCAGACACCCCGGTTTAATAACCAGACTGAGCCTCCATGCATTCTCTAAAACTACAGGGCACAAAGTCAAAGTGCAAGAGCACTTGCAGATCTTGCAACCAGAGGGACCCGCAAGCCCAACCTGGCTTAGAGTGGGTGTAAGTTTTCGTGATCTCATGGAAGGAGAGAAGATTCCTCTTCCAGTGAGCACAGGGAGACATTTGTGACCTCAGGCCAACCTTGTCAAGAGGAATTTGGTCCATCAAGAAAGGAAAAAATTGTAAAACGCTGCCCAGACTTTCCTCCCCAGTTAAAAACCCAAATGTTCAGGAGCATGCTGAACACTAAGTACTTTAATATCTCTTGGAGAGCAGAATACAAATTTATCCAAAGATGGGTATTCCATTTGCAGACTTCAAAACTTTCAGACTCCCAAGGACAGCTCAGGGCATAAACTTTAATATTGTGGCTCGATCTATTTCCTCATCTTTGCCACTAATTGGGCAAGCATTTTTGAAACCACGATGCTGAGAAGGGACTGGATAGGTGCTTATGCCTGTCAGTCTACAGCCAGAAAAATATGTCTGGAAAATTGATTGAAGAACAGAATCTGCTTTTTAATACAAATTAACCATCACTCCTGTGGAAATAAAACAAATATATAATTTACAAGCTTAAATATTAAGGAAGCTCTTTCTAAGTAGCTGTAATCTTCACTCTAGTATGTTGCATTTTATACACTCCTTCATTTTTATGAGCTGGCATGAAAATGTGACTCATTTTAACAGAAAAAAAGGGATTAAGTATGTCACTCTGAAGTAAAGCTGCATATTACCTATTTAAAAATATTATAACACACCATGGAGACATCATTTCTAGGGCCAAACAAAACATTACTCAATGAAGAAATGACATGAAATATAAAATATTCAGCAGAAGAAGGGTAGTTGGAGTTAAGCAGTTTCACTGCCAATAAACGGCATTATAATAAATAGCATACATGTAGGAAAAAAAGTATACCTGTTCTTCACCATTCAAGATGTAACACCTTAGTTTGGGTAACTAACAAGGATACTACTCATCCACGAAGTACATATAAGGAGAAACTAAAAACCACCACACATTTCGCTTCTGAATCTCTTACAACTGATGCTAATTTGCTTATGATATCTGCCTGATTTAGAGCTAATCTTCTGTAAATTAACTCCTAATGCTGTCTGAAATAATCCTCTTAATGCTGGTCTGTCTTGAGCACTTTATATCAAACACCATGAAGTACACAGGCGTACACAAGGCATTTGTAAAGCTGTTGGCTGCTCTCGAATATTTGCTGTTTCATGAAGACGCAAGTGCGGTGCAGAGCTGCGTGGCCCTGGGGCAGCTTCTCTGCTTGTCCCCTTTGAAGGGGACAGGATGCCAGCACTGTGGCCTGGGCACCAGAGAGAAGAGAAGGCTCTGGTGCCTCCTTACAAAATAGTGCAGTTCCACGCTCCGAACCTCCCACCTCCAGCAGCACATGATAAAGAGAAAAAATAAACAGTCCAGGCTCTGAGATTTCTAAATGACGAGATCTGTGTTAAACAGCGCTAATTATCAGCTGGAAGCCTCATCTGATAACTGGTTTGAAATAGTCGGAGACAGGCAATTTTGTTTCTTCAGATGGGGAAAATATTTTTAAGGGTGTTGCTTCAGCATCGGCCAGCTTAATTATTATTGTCAGTGTGGTAACTCTGTATTGAAAACTCTATTTTTTCCACTAAAGCCACTGGAACAATTTTCCCCCCAAATTAATTTAATGATACAGCCAAAACCCTAATTGATATTGGTGAGCAATACAATCCCAACATATTCTTTTCTTGGTTTTTGAAACATAAATGGCAGGCACAGCTTTGACTGAATGGACCTCTTTATGCTTTTACAGGCGGTTTTATTGGCCCAGACTCCAACCTATAACAAGCACAATTGCAAAAGCAATACATTTTTAATTGAAAAATTCATGTATTTTTACTATGAAAGTGACTCAAATAACAAGTAACTTTGTCAGGTAAAGGGCTTTTAAAACAATTTTTATATATGGAATGTTGTTTAGAAATGATATTCTCACCATAGCCGCACTTATAGGTGGCTATTAAAAGAAAAAATAGGTATTGTTTAAAACATACTTTATTAGAGCTTGTTTCTTTTAATATATTAAAGAACAGATAAAGCACAGTGATCAGTGAGCCGTATGTGTCCAACAGCCCTTCAAGAGCCTTGTGGAAATGTATAAAACAAGCAGTGATACAATCCTTTGCCAAACACTGTCATAAATTTTTTATTTGGCAGCTAACATTCTCACTAGTTTTCTTGGCAGCAATTGGGACCTTTAGCAAGAAAGGTGCAGGAGAAAAATACCTTGTTTAGAGATGTTTTCAACACTTTCTGGGATTTTTCAGAACTTCTGCCTGCAGCACATTTTACAACCACAGTCTCCAGTCACCTGATGAGTAGGTGGTGGTTTTAAACTTTTTTTTTTTTTTTTTTTTTTTAATATAGACAGCCTACTACCCCCCTCTGGCCTTCAGCCTAGGATGCGAGCGTGGAGGGGGCTGTTTGTGTTCCACAGGGATACAAGTGGTTGCTCCTCTCTGTCTAGACAAAAAAACCCCTTGAAAATAATATCAGAATGTGCCTTCCATTGCTCCTGATACTATCTGTATCTTATTCCCAGATGACAGAGATAAATGAAAGGCAAACACATGCTGATCACTTTTGCATTTTTCTTGGGAGATCTCTGCAGAAAAGCTGGTCACAGGTGCTGCTACCCTGCTCGGCCGGTGGACTGGATGATACAGAGAATTGAGAAATAGATTTCTGCACCCAGATCTGCTCTTCTGCGGGTTGTTTTGTCTCGTTTTTGAAAAAGATATACTAAACTCGACATCTAATGCACAGCCTTCCTCCGTGCACCCAGATATGCTGCAAACACGGCTCCAGCAGTACTGTGGTTTGGGCTACACTGGGCAGAATGAAATAGCGGGCTCTTACCAATTCACTTATGAAGCAGATGTTTTATATTCTGGTACTTCATTGTTTCAGAATAGAAATAAGATGAACCTATTTTACACCTCAGCAACTTCTTCCAAGTCTTCCACAACGATAAGATTTATTTCAGTCCTTCACATGGCCATCAAGGCAACAGGTTGTCTTGAACAGACGTTGACCAGGAAAAGTATGTTTTCCCTATTTACCTCAAATTAGGAAGGTTGGAATTTAGTTTTAGACAGCATAGATTGCTTTAAACTCAAGCTTAATTAAAGTAATGATGTGACACCTACAAACACAAGCTAATAGGCTTCCCCACAGCTTGTGTTCCAGTTTTGTCTCTCGTGTTCACCAGGGGCATCATCCCCTCAAGAACTTTACAGAGCACACACAGACATCTAGTGGCTGGTGAAAACACTGCAAGCATGTCATTGCATCCGACACAGCTCCACGGGAGAGGACAGCGAAGTTATGCCAGGTATGAACTGAGCCAGTTTTGTCTCTGCTACAACTATGGATGGGCGATCAAACAGGGAGAGAATTGCTCCCTTTGTGCTATCTCATGTAATCATGCTGCCTCTGCTGAGAGGGTTGCTATCTTCCGAAATTTCCCTCATCACTTTTCACTTCAGTCTGAGCTATTTCTGCCTTTCTTATGAGCGCCAGTAAATTTCTCTCTCCTTGCTACTACTTTTACTTAAAACCTGAAGAGCTTAATTATGTAATATCATTTGAAAAGTTCTCTGAACGTGGCTACACGCAACTGAAGCCTATTGGAAAGTGACAGATCGATGTGATTTTACAGACGACAAAATACACACACGAGGAAAAAAACCCACCACACAGTCAATAAAAAGTTCTGCATCACTAGTAGAGGAATATGATTTGCTCTACAGCCTGCATCAATCAGTGGAAAAATGCCTAAAACTTCAGTGGGGTTCAAGTCCCACATCTGCAAAGGAGATCAAGAACCACAGCTTTGCACAGCGTTGTAAGAACTCAGCGCCCTGATTCTGCTCTCAGTTACACCATTTTAAATCAAGCGGTACTCAGCGGTGTCATAACCCTGCACATCTGTGTCAGACCCTGTGTTGCAAGGGCAGACTCGATGCCAAGAATGCAAAACAGATGTTGCTTTCCTAATGTTTTCTTGTTGTCATTTAAGTTGTTTTCGTGGAGTTGTTTTCATTTTGCTGAGTGAAACAGGTCAACAGGACTTTTCACAGGGCAGACCAAAGGAATGGTTCTGCATCTTCCTTTTTATTTTGTGTGCGTGAATATGCATAGACTTTGAGTTACAACTGGGAATAATCTTTTTTTTAAGCTTCATTTGAGCTACGCTCTGCTCCCTTGAGGCAAAGTGAAAGGTAGCTATTTGCGGATGGGAAAAAGGGCTTTTGTGAACAGCAAAACTGCATCACCAAACAGCTTAAGAAAAAGATTTTTTTAAAGTTATTTTTTACTACAATTTTAAGAGGAAACAGGGATAAATATATCTTTTTTGCATGTTGACTCATCAACAAATTTAGCAATAAACACTTTGTAATTAAGTTCACTAGTTTACTGCTGTCCAGAAGTTCCTTAATACTCTTCACACAGAAGGTTTTGGAAAACGTAAAACTGAGAAATGGTGAAGGCAAATCCCAACAGCTTGCTCAAGCAAATCTAGCCGAGGCTTAAACTCACTTCTGAACGCTGAAATTTGAGATGCCGTATCAAATAAGCAGCTCTTTTTCCCTGAAGAGAAAAAACTGGGTGTAGCTAACCTAGTGCATAATAGGTTTATTCTCATTCACAAAACAGGAATTACTTTATGGCCCCAAAGTAAAACTAGCACAGAAATATACTGGCAGATTTGCTGCAGATGTGTGTTGTGACACGTATGCAGAGAATCTGCTATTAATCACATGCTAAGATTTTAATATTATGTAGGGTAATGCAGGCAGTCATTATTGTGAAGGTTCTGGATTCATAAAAGCCCAACTCACAAATGGGGCTTTTAAATTTAATACATTTGAGCTCACACACTGCACCAGTCGAATTCCCTGATTTGCCCCCCCTGCTTCGCTCCCCATTACGTACATTTATTTCAATATCTATTGTGCATTTCTTTTTGTGCTTGTGCTCCGCTCCTTTTCTTGCAACACGTGACAGTTGTTGGGGAAAGTGCAGCTTTTCAATTTTCCCGTTTACTGGACTATGACAGGAATGTTCTTCTTAGAGGGGCTGTTTGTGAGACCCTTGGACACGTACCGAGCACAGGAAATGGTCTGGCTCAAATGCTGGAAAAGCCATCCTTCACCTGGATCCTTCAAAACTTGTGTCCGAACATAACTAGAACCTATGTATCCACACCCAGGCTAAGATTATTACGGACAATTATACTGTGGAAATGCATTATTCTGACAAAACAATCAATCACGTTACTTCTCACAATTTCAGTTCACCCCTAAAATTTTCCTTACCTCCAAAGCCAGCTGGATATTATATTACCAAAGCTGTTGAAAGGGTGTAACACTAACCATGAAGCCAAAGGCCACTAAAACTATGCAATGCATAAATTTTTATTGTTTGCTCAGCATTGAAATCTCATTAGGGCTCATAACTCATCGGCACACTGCAAACATTTGCATCTGCTGATCATGAGAACTTAGATGGAATGTACACCTTTGGCTAATTTACTTGTTATGTTTTTAGATGAGACTCTGTGTGTTGCTTTTTATTTTCTTTTTAAAAAGTCCTTACGTGGTTGTGAGTTGAATGTCCACTTTTTAAACTAAATACATTAAAACTCTCATTTGCGGTTTCTCAAGGTTGTTCTGTTGCTGGCAAATTTCATGATCATCATTTTACAAAAGCTTCATTTGACTTAGTATTCAGGGTAATCATTGTTTGAAAACTGTGCCCCATAGAGCATTTCACTTCATTCATCCTTTCTGCTTTATGCAGTCACATTTTAATTAGATTAAAATTTGTCCTCCAATTAGCTTTCATTAAAGTTTATAGATTACAGCAAAAATCTCCACTGAGCTGTGCTTCAAAACTGTGCCTAAAGTTTAAAATGAAATAACTGTGCAAATGAAGTGATTATGAAGATTATTACTATGCAAAAAAGCATCAGTCACTTCTTGGTTTACTTATACATTTAACTCTGTAATTTATTTTGCTGACTTCAATACCTCTGTATTCTCTAGAGTAGTCATCATAATAATACCTTACAGTTACAGGATACCTTTCATTCCTCAGGATCCTTAGGGGCCTGATTCTGCCACCCCTACAGACACCAGTAGACTCATTGCAGTCCCTGAAACTATTTGAGCAAGTGCTACTCGCTGCCTGTGAACCAGACCCCAACCACAGGTCAGACCCTGCTTTCAGATACCCACGGTAGCATTACTGTGGCTTCGCACAGCTCTGAATGCAAACCAGATATGAACGTTACGTAAAAAGTCCTTTCACCTACTTCTGGGTGAGATGTGGCAGCTGTTTAATGGTGCATGGTTACAAGGCTCACCTTTTTAAATGAAGGCGTAAAGACAGATACTTCCCCCCCTCTAGTTAAAACTGCAGAGAAAACTAAGAATGTAATTATCCAAAGAGGAAACGACTCAGTAGGACACTGGGGCTGGGGCTGCATCTCTCCTATCACTCACATCTTCAGATGCAACATTGCCAAGTATCAGATGCCCAGTTGCTAATACCTACTGCACATGCAAATTTACTACGTGCTGAAGGCAATATAAAGTTTACAGTTCACCAGGCTGATCCTACAACCAGAGCAGACATTTATTCTGGAGCAATCTCTCGGTGGAACACATGGGAGTCCGTGTCGGAGCAGAGCTCCACAGAAATGGATCTGTTTGCAGGAAATTCTCTTCCAATAGCAAGAGCTATAAATATATATACATATTTAAAATTAAAAAAAAAAAAAAGAGACAGAGAGATGCAGCCAACATCTTAAAACTAAAAATAGAGACACTTGGGTTACAAAACCAAGAACCTGTCTTTGCTCTAGCAATATATTTCCAATAGGAGGAACGCAGTCGAAAACAAGTATTTTACCACAAATGTAGTTAATACACACGAGAGAACAATTTCAGCAAAATGCAGAAGTGTTAAAAACAGTCTTTCCTATTTTTCATGTGCTAATTGGTTCAACAATCATTAATAAATCTTCATATCACTGAGGTAACTAGCGTTATTCTCACTTAGCAGATGGCAAACCTAAATTTTAAGGGTGTCATAGGCCAGAGGGGAGTTTATAGTTTAAATGTTCTGACTCCATGCCCTGTACTCAAGCCAAGACCGGGTTTCCAAGAGGCAAAGCATCCAGCAGCAATACTAATTTTAGGAGTCGTGCTCAGGTCTGTCCCTTCCTCTCCCTGCTCCCATCTCCTCTCGGTGTTCATTGCTGCCATCGGGTTGCAGCATGCCAGCCTCAGCTGTGCTGATTCAACAGCTTGTGGGTCCACGTGATGAATCAGATCAAGCAATTGATCCGGGATAAAAAAAGAAAAAGAAACAAGAAGAGGGTGGGAGAGGAGAGCTATTTTGCACTGGATCAATTCCATTTCAAGATGTTGACTAGAGAACAGAAGTGCCCATGAAAACCAGAGAGCAGCTGGATGCAGCACAGAGGCAGGACTGAATATTTCTGGGAGCAGGAGTCCCTGCTGTTGTTGCTGACGGTTTTGTGAGGTCCAAACCATTCTGAAATCGTTCCATTTTCAGTTTTAACTTTTATATCTTTCCTTTCTTTTACCTTCCTTTGCCTGCTTTGTTCCCAGTCAAAGCATAGCTACTCCATACTACCTTTGCACAAAAAGTTTGCACAACCAGTTTTCACAAAGCAATTCAGAAACTGGAAGTATTTCACTTTCCTTGTCTATAACAAAATCTGGAACACGAAGTTCGCCTTCTCAGTTACATGGACTACATTGCAGAAATACCGCTGCATTTCCTCAGTAGAATTGCCACATTTCATAAAATCCAAACGGGTCATGCTTTATGTCAAGGGTGCATTTACAAACAGTTTATAAAGGATTTAGATGATTAAACATATATTGAGACAGTTAATCAAATTTAAGAGGCTATTTTAGAATTCTACAAGATCAAGCAGTTATTTATAATCCTGGTTATTGCTTTCTACCTTATATCCACCCCTAATGCACACCATCATAATATTCTGCTAACTCTTTAGAAATGATTTATGTTAGCAAAATAAAAAAAAGCCTAAATCTAGGTAATTAGGACTTTGAGACTTAGACTAAATTAATCAGATCCAAGAATCAGATGTTTGGAGGTAGGTAGACAGCCTGTGACATGATTTAGACACTTCAAGGCCTTGAAAAATCTCAGCCCTCATCACTCTGCACATGGGACTTATGCAATTTTAAAAAGTTGGCCAAGTGTCATCTGAAAAGTCACAAATGCTGAAGTAATTGCAACAGCTGAGGAACACATCTTTTCTTCGACAAAACATCAGCATCATGACAGGATGCCTAAAGCTTCAGTACTTCATGCTGGTTGTGGAAAAAAAAGCCCAACAATGGAAGCCTTGAGGAATGCTAAATATAACCGGTATCCTTACAAAATACAGTCTGCTCAGTTAGAACAGAATGAGAAATTATTTCTTGTGATTTTATTCAGTCATTTGCAGCAGTGTCGCCTGCTTATACGTACAGAACATTTTTAATGAAGAAATAACTATAGATTACTTTTTATTGCAGTGTGATTTATACTTTTTTTTTTTTTAAATATGATATCTGTTCTGGACGTATAGTGTATTTTGTGCTATTTTTGCCCAGGAATGGAAACTCGAACTGGAAATAGAGTCATTCATTCACACTTACAGGATGACATCCCATTGACAGGCATGCAAACTTGGAAAGGTGCTACACAGTCACTCTTAAAATACTACACTATATTTTTTTTCCTTCTAAGCTTCAATTAAGTAAATGTTAAAAGGGGATCAGTACTTCATTAAAGCTACGAGTTCATCGTTTGCAAGAGATCGTCTTTCAAAAGTACAAAGACAGAAAAGTCCAGGCACTAACTACTAAATAAACTGTTTTCACAACAGAAGTGGCACCTTCAATCCCTTCTACAGTGAGATGCTGTGCTGCTGGAGTTCTGCTCATTCAGATTTTGATTTTAAAGAGCATTCCCCAGTACGATGAGAAAGGTCATCGATCCTTCCTGCCAGGTAGTTGGTTATTTGTGTATGGTTTTTTTTTTTTTTTCTTCAATTCAGGGAGAATGAAAATCATAAAAGGCGTGAAAATAGGTTTGAGGTAGATACACTCACACATTCTATTAGAGCTGGAATACTGTCGGTGCTAACGAGCCCTGAGCAAGTGATCCATGTCTGGCATGCTCTGTCAAACAAACTACAATTACAAGAGAACTAAAAATAAAACAAGCAACCTTAAACCTCCTAAATTTCTGAGTGTGGGCCTAAGAATCTTATTTGCACTTGCTCCCACAGGCTCGCTTCCAAAAGGCACCCAAAACTGGAAGGACCTTTCTAATGAGAAGGAAGGAAGAAAAGTTTCCATTTGAGATCTGGCATTTCAAAATGGCAGAAAGAGAATCTGACCCCAGCGAGTCTTGCCCCTCTGTGTCAAATTCCTACAAGAGCAGCTGGTGAGACTCCGGCTCTATCATATCTGAATCAAAATGTCAGGACTCAAAATCCACGCCACAAACCGTGCCCTCTGAAACTGAGGCACATAATCCTCTTGGCTCTGCTTTCTCTTGGGCTTCTCCAGCCTTGTGCATGCCACTGCAGTGCCAAGGGAGATGTGATTTCCCTTTTCTTCTTACAGAGAAAACCTCGGCTAGCCCCAAATTTTAATGATTTTAAACGACGCGCTCTGTAAGTCCTTTTGCACTGGCTTCCTTGTTTTCTGCTGTTCTAAAAAGAGCCTTTGACCCGCTTGTAAGAACACCATTTTTATTTCTGTCATCCCAAATTAACAAATGAATGAGGAGAGGGGAAACTCCCCTGTCACTCCAAACCTTCACCCTCCAGGTCCCGCTGTCTCATTGCATCCCTGGTGCTCTAAAATAAAGCAACCATTAACGGGCTGAAGCTTCAATGGGACATCCGCACTTGATTAAATTATATTCTGAATCATGGGCTAAATGGCAGTGGCGGTGGGCAAGAGCAGGTATTTTCTTCGTGCAGTCTCTTAGGATACAATGGATTTATGACCGTCAATTCTAAACAACACCGCTATTGTCTCTTCTCAATTTATCTGCCTCTATTATTCATTTATGCTGATTTTGATTGATGAAGACACTTTAAAAAAGGAGGGGAGAAAGGAGGAGAGGGAGAGGAATACTTCGACTGTTTGGTCTCTAATTCCTATAAATCTACAGTTCATACTGCAAGTGTATTCCTCAAAAGAAATGTCAACCTTCACATTTTGGGAAGGACTTTTTCCTTTCATCAGTCTCTCTTCTTTCTGAAAGACTAGAAATGGGGTGCAAGCAGTGCTTCCGACACATATATAGCCACTGTAGAGGCGGCACATCACACTGCAATCAGCCAGGAAAATCGACGTTGGTCTTTTTAATGAAAAAAGTGTTAAAATTTCAGCAAAACCTCTTTTCCATATTTGCTTCCTATGCCACAGCTAATTAAGTTTTAGTCTGGTTTGATATGTCAAAAATTGCTTGGATCACAGAACTGAACCCAAGCAGAGCAGGAATAATTTCTTCATTCGAAGTGAAAGCATCTGCCAGAAAGCTACTCTTCTGACTGGGTCGAAGTCATAAAGAAAAGGCCCAGCTTTGGCTTGTTTGCTTCCAAATATATGGTATTTACTGACCTCTCATTAAAATATCCTGACAGAATACAGATTATGAACCATCCGATACATTTTTTTTCCATGGGAGGCTACGTCTGAGGCCTGGGGGTAAAGAGATTCCTCAGAGTCGTTTAAATTCAGTTCACTCCTCTCAAAGTTTTACATGAGCTTCTGAGCAAGCACTACGAGCTTGCCAAGCTCTCTGCTTACTTATGGAAAAGGAAAAAAAAAGAGAAAGAAAAAAACAGACACGTTCATCACATGTTCGCGTCTCTCCTGCTCCAAGTTCTGCCCCAGCACATGCTGACTGCGACACTCAGTTCACTGCCCATAGCCAAGGGAAGCCCAGAACCCTCCTCAATATTTGGCTGTAGGATTTCCTTTCTAGTTCCACCCCTTTTTTGCTCTTTAAACAGCATGAGCTATAATACAGCAAAAGAAGCAGTGGAGAAAAAAAAAAAAGGACAGATAATTTGTTAATAAACTGTCATTAGATATCAGAATCACCACCACATTCAAGAATCAATCTCTTTATTGAAATTTTTGTGTCTAAAATGTTGGTGTTTCAAAATGACTGCAGACTTGGGAAAAGAGCTTTGCTCTTTCCTATTATCTTTGAAAATGTGGGGTTAGAAACATTATTTGCAAAAAGGAAAACCTGACTTCCAAGGACAAACAGATGAAGGGAGGAACAGTCTGTGGAACTGCTGAATACACAAAAGCCTGCTGCTTGACCACTCAGTTCATTTTACAAAACATAATTACATCTACCTTTTTCAATATTATGTTGTTCTTATTATTACTTTCTGTACCACCTTTCATGTTTCAAGGGAGTAGGCTGCTACTCACTGGTGTTAGGAAGAAACTCATTCTAATTGCTCAGCACTTCTGTAGAGGCTGTAATGGCAACTCCTGGAGACTGATACAAGAATGTGTGCAAAATCAACCAGGTCTGGTTTTGAAACTCCCATCTTCACAATTTTGACTTTTCAAAATGATCTGCTCTCAATACAATACGAGTTGTCAAAGGCTGTCAAGTAAACGATAAAACTCTCAGGAAATAAACATCTCTCCTCTAGTAGGTTTGTATACATTTCTGCAAAAGAAAAGAATTCTAAAAGTAAATAAACACATGGGAGGATTAGAGAAGCAATAAACAAAAGCATTTCCTCATTTTGAATTTAAGAAAATAGGAGCCTCTTTCCAGCCATTGCCAGGAAATATTATTGCACAGAGGTGAAGTTTGTGGTAGCTAAAATACTATTTAATGCTAAAGCGTACGGACATGCATTCACGTGCACACACAGACACACACACTACACATATATCCCCATCCAAAACCTAAATCCAGTTTCTACACTGCCGTTATGGACTGATGAGCAGACGATTTTAATACCAGTTTGGACCAACACAGGCACAGGAGTCCTTGTTGCAAGATGATCAAGCTAATACTGCAACCTTTTAGCCCTAATGAAGGAGTTTGCAGGGTTCTTTAATCCCTGCACCCCACCTCACTTCTCCCGCGGTCCTGCTGAAAGCTTTAAAACAGTCCCCAGCACTAACATGGTGCAGAGCCTGTTGAACACGCTGATCTGCTCATGATTACTCTTTGCCACTGTAAAACAATCTAACTCCTCAAGTGAATGGAGTCTGTAGCAACAATAGTGTTATTGACTTGTTGCTCCAGCTCTATTTAGTTATTACCCTCGAGGCCACAATCAATAGACTTTGCACCAAGTCAGCCTAATAAATCCCAGGCTTTCACTGGAGGTTTGCCAGGAACTGCTAGAAAATCTATGGCAGTCAAACACTTAGAGTATGAATAACATAGAAAGCTGTACTGACAGCTGTATAAATTAATTAACAAGGAATGTTCTTATTCTTTTAAGAAGATCATAATGCACGTTTACCATGATTTAAGGAGTCGCAGGTAGAGCAACAGAAAAATTACCTTTGTGCTTTCATTTAAAATAAAAATCAAATATGATTAAAACCAAAACAGATTCAGGCTACTTTTTCCTCCCTTTGATTATCGGATGTACAAAAATCTGCATTTGCATTACTGCTCTGGCTGTTCAATTATTCCAAGTTGGATTTAAAAAGGAATCTAGCCCAGCAAACACTGACCTCTCAGTGTAAATTGTGCAGGCATTTTAACTTGATAAATGTTGATTGTTGTGTGCTTGTGCTACCCTACCCTGCATCTGCAAGGGGGATTTAAATTGTGTTTGCAATGCAGTGATTAAAACAGAAGCAAAAGGAAGGGGGGGGAAACAGTTGTTCAAGAAGTAAGGGGTCGGTCACTAGTGAATTCCAGGTTCTTTCAGTTCCTCCTGTAATAAGCAAATATTCTGCAGACTCAGCTGTGAGGCGCCTGATCGCAGCGTCCGGAGACATGCCGAACCTACCGTAGCACGAGCTCGGTGCCAGCCCCGGAACAAAGGAATCTCCTATTTGCACGTTGAAAACAAATGTAACAGATCAATAGGCTCTTACAACCGATTTGTCGCCCCAGTGGTACTTTCTGGGAGCATTCAGCTTTCCTAATGAGGGTGGCAGCTTGGACGGGAAGCATCAGGCAGGGTCAGGCAGCAACGAGCTGGTCTGGCACTTGACGCTTGCGGTGCCGTGACGGTGCGTGATGGTGGGGGCAACCTTTGGGCGGAGATGAGTGCTTGAGACTGAGTCGTGGCAACCTTTGCATTTTAGGGAAGGGAAGGAAAGCTCAGACAGCAAGGAAGAACTAAGCTGTGCTGTTAGCATGGACAAGATGAGAGCAATCTGCCTCAGGCCTTGGCAGAACCCATCTCAAGCAGGAGGTAAGTCAGACCAGAGTGGAGCTTTTCACCTCTGCTCTGCCCACCCATGACCGAGGTTACCCACTTGGGTGGGTGCACCCTAACATCTTACTAGACCACTTAATTCAAGGTGTTTAACTCATCCTGCTACTGTTGACAGGTTCGTGAGGACCCCATGACAGCAACCAAATGTGCCCCACCTGAGGAAGGCACGGCAAGCAGATGGGGCACAGACACCTTCAGGTGGAGAACCAGGTCTGGCCATGCTCTAAGGTCTTTCACCGCGGCACCTTCTGAGCATGCTCACACCCTAAGGATGGACACCACCACCTTACAATGGCTGATCGTTTGGGGTTTTTTTTTCAAACAATTAGATTTTCAATGGTCATTTTGGTACTGCTTGTTACCAGCAAAGAGGAAGGGATGAAGTTCATTTCACAGCTCTCAGTTCCTCTCCTCTGTGGACAACGACACTTTGTACCAACTTTTTTATTCAGAAGTAGGGCTCTCAGGAACTTTGATGGGTCTAAGGGCTGAAGAAGCAATTTCTATTGACTTTTTCAACTTCTGTTTAAGTCCTCCCACCTCAAAAAGACTCACAAGTTTTTTTTTGGGGAAAAACAGTTACACTTCGCATTTATAACCTCAAATTTTGAGGTTATTTCATTGCTTCTGAGCACTACTCCTCCTTTCTCCGTTCCTTTCCATTTTAAATATGCCAGGTGACTTTGTTTTAAAATATCCCTTTCTATACAGTCATCTGTAAAATATACACGCATCAAATAAAAGAGCTGCTTGGGAATTAGGACATATTTTCAAGAAGAGTCAGTGAGGTGGAGAGCCAGAGAGAGGGCTCAGTCCTGTAAATAAGACTTATTTTTCATTTTCAGATGAATATTTGTCCTTTCAAAACATGACTTCTCTTTTATAGGGTCAATTTCGGCACCCAAAATTTTATCATCAAAAGCACTGTTCATATCTGAAAAATTAGGACTGAGGGTTCACTGAAATTAATTTGAACACAACAGGGAAGCGCTTGGGGTCTAATGACTTTCCCCCTGGCAAAGTACCATCTGACGTGACCAGATGTCATTGTCTGGCACCTTGTTAGCAGAATGGAGTTACTCTGTGCTTGGGTAAAAAACCCACACAATTTCTGGGTCCCGCGTGATACCCAAGCTATTTTGTGTCATGTGACTGTTTTATTCACTAACTTTCTGAACAGTCAGCCACTGTGAGGCATTTTTTATAATGAGTTGAGGCAATAATAGATATATATATTTTCAAGCAACACTTTCAAATACGATATCAAAACTCCTACACTTTCATTTTGTATGTGCAAAAAAGGCTTCACAGAACAGAGTTCGAACCTTAGCATTCACGCCAATTCTTGACCTGGAAGCAGGACTCAGGATGGGTGGCAGCTCACAACACAGAGCAACGCAGTGCTGGCAGAGCTCAATATGTGGAAAGCAGAGACTGAACATCTAGGACCTGCCAAAAGCAACAGTGTTGGATCTAGTGCTGGCATCCTTTTTCTTTCCGAGATGTTTTTGCAGAAAGCTCCACCACGCTGTCAGGAAGCACTGTGCTGCTGGAAGCTGCTCTGCTTTGCTGATGAGATTTAAAGCTAAGCTCCTGGTCTTTCGGGAGTTGTTAAAGATCCTGAGAGAAAAGTGAATCTCATTAGCCAATCTTAAGAAACTCATATGAAGAGGGACGGTAGAAGCAGAAATAGCTGTTTATAAGCACAGCAATGCAGAACTTTATGACGTTCTTGCCCATATTCTGAATCTGACCAATAAAGAAGAAAATGACTACAGAGGTACCAAAAGATTCCCAACCTCCCACTTTGTAATGTCTTCAGAAATGTTAATTATTAGATTCACAGCACTATCCAGCCTATCTGCCTTTTCTCCACTGCTTAGCTTCTTGATCCAGGCCCCCCCAGCCTCCCCCAGCTGAGCCGTGCCTGTCCTCATCATCCCTTCTGTTCAAACCACAAAGTCTCCCTGGCTGCCCGTCTTCCACTAAGAACTTTCTACAGTGACACCCATAGAGCATAAAACAGTTTCTCCATTTTGGTCTACTGTGCATTTATACTACTCATTTACGTTTTTGAATAAGAGTGGCAACTTTTAGCAATCCCAGGAAAAAAAAAAAAGAAGATTATTACTTTTTTCAACAGGCACCAATCAAGTGTAGTCTAAAAAACCTGATGGATTTTTTCCTCTTGTCTCCCTACCCTATTCATTGCACTGCATGCACATCCCTATTCCATCAAAATTCTTCCTTCATGAACTAATTTGAAGGTCTTATTTTTAAGCATTGTAACAATTGTCCTTATTAGTAATCAAACACCAGTATCTTCCTCTAAGTACCTCGGTTTCTTAACTTGTACATGAATAAGTACAGTAATTCCCAGGCATACAGCCACCACAAGGTAGAACTTCCAATAAATTGCATCATTCTGCAAGCACTGCCTGCTACACTACTCTGTAATTGCTTCTGCTTCTTGAAATAATCCCCTCTGAAATGGAGTTTTGGATTTTGGCAGGTGATAATCCCAAGGGGTACCACAGCGATAGCCAACTACCCACAACCAATAAACATAAGCTTGCCAAAGCATCTTCTTCCCCTTTTTAGTTCTCTGATTTTCATATTCTTGAAGGCTAGCTCAGGAACTCTGGCCAGTAGCAGACAGCCATATGACGGCACAAATTTAGAGGATGAAGAATATAAGTGGAAATACCGAAGAGTTGGAAAATTACATTTTCATTCAACTTTCTGAAAAACAGTCCCACACTTTAATGCACTTTGGATGAAGACCATAAAAGTTGTACAGCTTCTCTGGCTGGTTTTCTAAAGTCAAATGCATGCTATCTCACTTTAATCTTAACTGCTTCTTAAGGTGATAACACTGAACAATGTGGCTCTAGAATATATAGGCCAAATATGAAGCAGGAAACATTTCTTTCCAGCAGCTCTACAGAGGTATAAAAAAAAGAAACACTCTCAAGCACTAGACTAGCACTGAACATAAACGATAACATTGTATGGGGCTGAGTTTTCAGTGATTTGTTCCTTTCTATCAAATGTTCTGCAGCTAATTGGCTTTGGAAAGGAATCCGTGCGAAGCTGGTATGGCCCATTCTGCTTTAATTGGGGTGGCGCCCACCAATAGTTTCTCAGGATCAGGGCACAGGCATCCTCCCTCCAAGTGAGGCTCTTATTTACTTGCGTTGCTTCAAAATTCTTTCGTCATGATAGACTGGATCAACCCAA
The DNA here is from genome assembly GCF_036013445.1 of Caloenas nicobarica. Classification (NCBI taxonomy): domain Eukaryota; kingdom Metazoa; phylum Chordata; class Aves; order Columbiformes; family Columbidae; genus Caloenas; species Caloenas nicobarica. Next base: position 9,984,103 of record NC_088251.1, read on the forward strand.
TCTAAATGTTTTGATCTGTTACATATGTGGAAAATGAGATACTGGCACATGCACAAAAAGCAGCTGCTTTCTAAGTGCGGTGTCTTAACGACCTCTACACAGAGCACAGGGCAAGTGAATTAGTGCTCTGCCAATGGAGACTGCTTTACCTTCCGGTATCCATGTAACATGGGAAAGGAAACTCAATGCCTGCTTTAAATGATGGAATTAAGCTAGATGTAACTTGCAAATTGATTAATTTTCTCAGCAGACTGAGATTGATCTGAGTTTTCTCTTTTGCGCTGTAAGTATTCTACGCTTGTTCTGAAACAAGTTGGCTAAAATAAATTAGTCAGCGTGGAATAAATTTAAAGGGACACTGACAGAACTAATTTAGCCTCAAATTAAGGATAAAAGTGAGAACAATACAAAATAAATATTAAAAAGTCAGCCTGAAAAAAAGAAATGCTTCTGTGACACTTCTTATAGGGAAATAATTTCCATTTAAATAATATTTGCAACCTGCAATTGAGTTCTGTGGTGAAGGTGAATTTTACTTTCAGCTAGGTGACACCAGCAAGTCCACTGTAGCTCTTCAGCTGCAACCAACAACAACAAACAGACCACAACGAACAAATGCAATATTTCTAACCAATGATTCAAGATCGCTTGTTGACAGTTTAAATGCATTGCTATTTTGCTAGCATAATATTTTAGGGAACATCCATAGGAGCCTTTAAAAATATTTAAAATGTTTATGATAACGGATAATATGATTACTGCTGGTACGATTGCTTCGGTCCAAAGAGCCACGTTGCCAGTGGTCCTCCAGTACTGGTGTGCTGACCTATATGCTTGGAAATCCATGTACCCAACCACCAGCTTCACCCACCTGCACGAATTCTGCAAAGCAGCAGTTCTGTGAGCCCTAAGACCTGACCCAGCATGACCAGACCAAAACAGGAGATGAGTTCATTCACATTCATTTAATAAGTAGTTTAACCTAACTGGTTTTGTGCCAATTTGAGACAGTTCCCCAATCTTTTTCCCGTTTCAACTTTAGTATCTGAGCTGCATATATGTTGAAAAAAAAACCCAAACATTTTTAGATGAGTTCTGTTCAACTGCACTTTCTCACCTTGCTTTTCATTCCTTCTTTGGTCACAAACCAATTTAAAGCTCACAGCTGCATGGGGAGCATTGAATGCAGTGTGAATGGTCACAGCACCTCCGGTGATGGGGACTCAGGAAAACATGCACGTCCTGCTTGCCGTTGTATGAAATAAGACCCATGGCATCCATACCATAAATGATTAGCCACCCCTCATTAGATCTCAAGTTGCTGAGTTCAGAACTTTCACATCCTATTTTATTTACAAGGCACTTTAAAATAGTAAATAAAACTTGATGCATTCGATTAAAAAAAAAAAAAAAAAAAGAAAAAGACAAAGGAATGACAAAAGCTATTGAAGTTCCTTGTGGGGGAAGCAACACAGAGCACAACATTATCCACGACTACAATAAATCAGCATCGAAAGGAGTTTAATAAGGCCATTGAGTAAAAGGTAGAAAAAGGAAGTGTAAGGTTAGTTCTTATAGCAAGAAGTAAATTGATTATATCACCCTGATGGTGATAAATATGGTGATACCAGCTGTCTTGCTGCTCAACCAGATGAAATAGCATGTATTTCACTAGCCTATGGGATTAAAACCTAGAGGTGACAAATTGAACTAGCATTAAGAATAATGTTGGCCTTTGTAATTTTTTTCTCAAGAAACTTATTATATTGAATGGGACAAAACTTACATTTAAAGAGAGGCTTTATTTGTCACACATATGATCTTAACTCAATAAACCAAACAAGGCTTTTCTCTCTCCCTAAATCAGTATAATAATGGTAGTTTTGTTTAAGCTGCTTGTTTGTACAAAAGCCTGCAGATATATAGACCTCAGGGTAATCCTATTGCTGAAAGTAAGACCTAAATGAAAACAAATCTTACCAGCAGATCTCTATTTTGAAGACAGCTCTATTCAAATTGGCTATGCTGATTATACTCCGAGATAACCCAGCACATCATTTAAGGTTGATCACTTCAGCAAACACAAGCTTTGCACTGCAATTTTCTAGGCTTTCATTTTCCAGGATAGCAAAGACCCCCACACCGACTTCATTAGGGAGTTACACAACTTCAGGCCAACAGATTCTTCACAAGAAAAAAACAGATGCAAAAGTGCAATTTAAAAGCTCTGCGTTAGATTCTCCAGCAATGCGGGATTTCAGCTCTCCTGCATATTGAAGATCAGGTTCTCCTTCGTGTATACATAAATCAGTGCACAGAATGACAGCAGCTCGACTTTTTCTGGTCCAAACACCTACATAAAACTACTGAAAAATGATGTGCAAAAAACCTGACCATGATTTTACTCTTCTCAAAAGAAATATTATTCTGAGGAATAAATAATATCTATCAGGGATATAGTGGAAAGTGGGAAAAGGGAAACCTCAAAAGAGACACATCTCATAAAAGCCAACATGTTGTGTTGGTTTGTTTTGTTTTTAAGAGGGAAACAAAACCTCCATACTAGCAAAAAGTTGGTAAATGCTTGTCTTCTGCAACTACATTGGTAGGGTCAATCACTTTATGTCTATCAGTTACTTGCATGTAGATTTACTTTTTAGAAGGAACTTCTTCATCTTCCCTGTGAAAACATTTGCAGAAGAGAACTGATAAACTCTAAATGTCATGTGGTGAACTTCCATTTCCTCTTTTCCTCTACCTTTTCTACTGAAGTGGATAGAAACAGTCCCCACCAAAGAAGCAAAAGGGTTGGCCCCCAGGGGTCGACTGATCAAAGACAACAGAACCCACCACCATCCACAATGGCTTAAGCACTCCTTGCAATCCTACAGCTCCCTGGGACCCTCTCAGATGAGTCTGGAGTCCTTTCTTAAATGCATGTGAATGGATTTGTGTTTTGTGCAGAAGAAATATTGCCTGGGGTTGTATTAAATTCTGAAAAGAATTTTCAATGGCAATTTTTGTATGCTGGGAAGAAAAACTCCATGTTCTTGATAACCGCTGCTTCCCTACAAAGAGACTCCATGATAAACCCTCTGGTATGGCCCACAGAGAGGTGGGAAAGCTTTTGCAAAGCTGCCTGGCCCCTTCCCCCTCTCCCTCAGCCCCCTCCACACCACACACACCCCAGGAGCAATGACTGGGCTTGCACTCCCTGTTCACTGCAAACTCCATTTGCTGCAGCAACAGCACAAGTTTTAACAAGTCTGCTGACTTCAATAGCAGCACTTACTAACACAACAAATGTCCACCAAGTCAGGAGCTCTTTAGAGTAAGGATTACAGATCTCTGAGGAAAAATAAAGTCTAAACAAGGGAGGTGATGGGCTGCCTCTGAAAGGACAGATGATTTGGGTCAGATGTGCACTAAAAGCTTCAAAAGTCATATTGCTTTTTCTCTTAAACCCTTTGTTTATATGCTCAACCCTGCCCTTCCTCTCTGGTTTCTACCTAAGATGTTACTTATTCCTCTGTACCTGAGGCCTCTTATTCCCCTCTATTTTCCTTCCTTGTCTGGTTCCCACTCCCCATTCCCATAAAGCAGTTTGTTTCTCACTCTTTTTAACTCTTTTGTTTACCCTACATATTTTTAAAGATTATTTCCTTCCCCTGCTCCCTGCCCCCCAAATCCATTAGGTGAAGTAATTAATTCATTGTGCCCCAGCAATGTGTCACAGCCACGTTTTGAAAGGGGTGAAATGAAGGGGCTGAAAGAAGTGACTTTGTCTTCGTTGAACAGGGAGCCTGTAGTGGAGCTTCAATTCAACTCTGTATCTCCAAGTACAATGTTTAACTCACTGCATCGCTCATCCTCACTGACGTCTTCATTCACTTCGCACCTCACGTTGGCCAGTGGCTGAATTTAAAACTAATACTGTGGGCTAAAGGGTTTTCCCTGGATTATCTCATCTGGCTAAGCATGGGACATCAGAAAATATGCACTGATTAGACAGTTATTGCTGTATATAATGAAAGTTACAACTCTTCTAACTCAATATCGAAGATTGAACCTGTCAGAGTAAAGTTCAACGGTACCATGTGACCATCTACCACCTCCTGTCCCCCAGGAAGTCTCACCCCAAATCTACATATTAGACAGTATCTTAAACCTTTCAAGAATGAGGTTTTATCTCCTTCCAAGTGCTCTCTTTGTTTGTATTAGCTACGATAATGCTAGATATTTTTGTTATCTACATAAATGTCTAATCCCTCATTCATTTTTGTAAATTCTTGGCTTCAGGGAATTTTAGTGGCAATGAACCCCTCAGACTGATCACACATTGTGTGAAAAGGCAGGTCTGATTCTGGGAGCTAAGCCAAGGTGGGGAGCTTGTTGGTACAGAAAAATACTTTTGATTAGGGGATAAACTTTTTTTTTTTTTTTTTTAAAGAACCTCTATTTATCTTAGCTCTCTGCTAGGCTTATTATGTGACAATTTCTTAAGTTTTCTCAACTCCTTGGTTCAGTTGTAAGTCAAGAGAAATGAGGACGTTGGCAATTCTGGTAAGAGCAACGCCACTGGAAGAGTGATAGAGTCTTTTTCTTCTTGACTTATTCATACACATAATTTGCCTGGTTTTTGATAAATGAATTTTCAGGACAGTATTGCTCTGTTGGCACATCAAGGCTCATGAACACAGTACACCAAGGGAAATAAGAAATGGATTTTATTAAGTTTATTAGCAGCTAAAAACATGATACTTCAAGGCTGGAAGTAAAGTAATCCACCTACACAATTTGAGTGGAATGAACATTTGGCTTCAACTACAGCTCATATGTAAAATATAAATCCAGTTTCTCCACTGGAAATCCTTTGGGGTCTGGTTTTACACTACCTTGATCAAACCAAAAATTAAAGTTCAGGCTGGCTTCCATTCCCACATGGCAATATGACCTACATGTTTGTATCAGTGGTGCTACTCCTTCTGCACTTCTCTCCATATCAGCATTTCCCCCAGTTTCTCTTGTTTCCTTTCCTTTCTTTCAAAGTTAAAATGAGTTTTAACACTATATAGACAACATATTGTGAAGACAATAAAGTAATTCAAAAACTTAATACAGAAAAAGCCATTTCTAAATGAGGTCCCACGCCTCCATCACTAAGTATCACATACGGAAAAGAGAGTTGGTGCTGGATATAAATGAAGCAAGAAAAGATTGATTGTTTTTGCAAGAAAATTCTGAAGCTCAATATAGTTGCTATCAACCTAAACAGTAGAGAAGGATCACAGAGCTGCATGGTCAAGGCCATATCAGAGAAACTGGACTTCTGAGGACTTCTGGGTTCAGTCCTGTCTCAGACACCCAGTTTTCCTCTGTGCCAGAACTTTTCCCTCTGGAAGATGCAGGCAAGGCTCACCTCCCACAAATGGATGCTGCAAAGCTTAATTCATCTCTACAGTGCTCTGAAGCTCTTGGATGACGAGAGGTATCTATACCTGAAATACTATTCTTACCCACCAACTCCCTGCAATAAGCTGTAGTGACGCATACTGACTTTTACATTACTAGAAGAAGACAGATCTGATTTCTTCCCAGATCTCACTCTTTGCACCCAGGAAAGCAGCTGAAAAGCAGAAGGCAATGTTGGCGCTGTTCTTATCGCAAGGTTTTCACACCAAGACTATTGCTCTGATGGCTTGCCAGCTGACTCGGACACTTGACTGTCCCTCAGCCAGAGCTGCCCTGTGACAGTCAGCCCAGGCAGGCTGAGGTCTCCAACAGCTCAGGGCCTGCAGTGTGCTGGTCTGGCTGAAAAGGAGTTAATTTTCTTCATGCAGTTAGAAACCTTTATTTTTTTGTATCTAGCATGGCCATTATTTGAATTTCGTTTTAGAACGAGAAGATTTTACCCTGGGACAGAGTTAATGTTTTTAATTGCTGCTGTCCGAGAGTCAAGGTTTCTGAGCTCACTGCCCATAGGTGTGCGGCAGCTGGGAAGTGGGGCATGGATGGGGCAGACCTTGACTGACATCCAGGCTGATCAATTAAGAATATTCCATCCCATTAGCATCATGCTTCATATTTAAGAAGAACTATGATCTTCTGGTTAGGTTTGTGTTGGAGCCAGAATGGCTCCCTGTTCAGGGAGTTCTGGTCTGTTTGTGAGTTTCTTTAGTTTGGCTTTTTTGCCATCCTGCCATTTTGCAGAGACCTCTGGGCCTTTCTGTCTTTTTCCTCTTTTTTTCTCTCCAGGATTAGCCGTTTGGGACCAGGTGCTGCTTCCTGGCTGCTTGGTGCAGATAGAGTTCATAAGGAATTGCATTGAGCATCTCTTATTTTACATATTATTTCCATTTTATATATATTAGTAGTAGTAGTATCTCAGTATTATTTTGTTCAACTGTGTTTATCTCAGTCCATGAGTTTCTTCCTTCCCTTTCGATTCCCTCCCCCATTTGGGGTGGGAGGGGAGGTAAGCGAGGAGCTATCATGGTTATATTGCTAGTTTGGGTTAAACCAGGGCATGCGAGCTGCTCAGATCAGTCTTGTTCATTGATGTATCTTCAGGTCACCATTACTTCTGTGGAAACCCAAAGCTTCTGATTAGCATAAGGCTAGTGCAAGCTAGGATGTCTTGTCTCTCATATGCAGAGTATCACATTAGTATGGGCTCTAGTCAGAGGATATCCCTCACCGACTGAAGAAGCAATGGCTCTGGTAATCTAGTTCACCGTCCGCTTAAGCTGTGGAGGCTTCAGTAAATACTGTTCCAAAAGCCACTGTTACGAGAACAAATGGGATCAAAATTGACAGATAAGTAGGAGACCACATCTGGATACCAAGTGAGATAAAGGGAAGAAAGTAGCAGTTGCTTGGACCAGAAGTTTTAGCAGTGGAGTGCAGGGACACAATAACGAACTCCTATTAATTACTGGCTTGTGTACAAGAGGGAGTTAAGTCGGCTAATCACGTATGCCATCGCAGGCTGGGTACTACAGTGCAGCTTGGAAAGTCAAACAGGTAGTGATCACTCCTTATCTGTACCAACAGCCACGTTTTAATATATAGTGCTTCACCCCACCCTTTTCAGAAAAGATTGATAAGGAAAATGATGAAGCTCTAATGAGCTTAATTGCAAATGCCTTATGTTGCCAAACAGCTACTTCAACATCCAGCAGTTTACTTAATAACTCCCCCCTCCTCTTCCCTACCCCCTTCCAAGCCCAGTAATGTAATTATTCTTGTGGCAACCCCCTATTTCACTTTATTTATTTCCCCCCTCCCCCCCACCCTGAATTACTGTAAATGGGTATCTTTGAAAGGAGGGTGGCAGGCAGCTTTTGGTACAGGGCTTACGGAGAAGCCCTCCATCAAAGGCCCCTTTGTGAGCATGCTCTGGACCGAGGCCAATCAGATCATCTTGCTGTCTGTCTCTGAAGAAAATTCGCCCCTGGTATGCAAGCCAAGCCAAGCACTGTAGACAGGGTGACTGCACTCCTAGTCCAACCTGTCTTAGTTGAGTGAAAAAATGCTGAAGGGAAAATTACCTGTTTGGCTCCAGACTGAATTAACTTTTTAATATACAAGTATGTTTATTATTTTTCCTTAAAAGTGCCTGCCTATCTAACATATTCATTAATGTTATCTGGTCAGTTGGCTTGAAATATTATGAAAAAAGTGCAAATGCAATAAGGCTACAGTGCTTGGAGGCAAAGCAAGATGTATTTTCTAATTATATGACAGAAAACGACATTGTTATTAACAAATGACAGTACAGAGTAATCTCCTTATGTTAAGGCTAGTGCAAGCTAGGATGTCTTGTCTCTCATATGCAGAGTATCAGAAGGGGACTGCCTTGACACCCACTCTCCCCATTCACTGGTCACCACGAATCCTCAACATCAAACCTAGCACGACCATCCTGGAGCCAGCTTTCAAACCCTGTCTCCCCTGGGCGTTGCACGGCATGGCCTCTCTTCTCCAGAACATCCTCCTGCTTCATCCCGTGCCCTCCCAGCTGAGGGGCTCTTGTAGCCCGACTCTCCTCTCCTTCATACTCAGCAATCTCTCATTTTCACCATCCTTGAGCTGCTTCCCAAGTCTCTTAAGAGATTTGCCTGTACCAGGTGGGGTTGTAGAGCTTCTGCCTGCGCACAGCCCTTTCCCACCTTCCCTTGGGCTGGAGGTCTTCTCCTCTGCCCGTCTACCCCAGCCCCTGCTACTATCTGGAATTCCTCCCTCGGCTGCCACTTCCTCTTGCAGCTTCCTCCTGCTCCCTGTGTGCTCTTGACTCTTTTGTTCCCCTTTTTAGAAACACCTTGTAAGTGCCAGACAGGAATTTCCCGACACTGTGTCCTGCATTAAGCAAGCGATAATGGGAGAAACAATAGAGAATTATGTCAGTATGGTGCCCTAACAAAAGCCCAGAATTTAAATGAGGAGGCAGCTCTGGTCTTTGGAATTTGTCCACTGTAAATGACTCTTCTTCTTTTATTAGCATGTCTAGTTTAAGTGGAACACACTGTAATTTTAAATGGACAATAATAAAGAAGGATCATATGTCCTACCCTTATATGTGCACTTAACATTCCCTGAGGGTCCCTCTCCCTCTGCCATCCCCTCTCTTTCCCCCACCACTGCCCTCTATATTTCTCACTATATTTAACTTTCTTCATCTTGGGTTTTTTTTTCTCTCAGAAGAACTCAAAAGTGCTAATCCACAGCTGTGTAAAAATAAAACAGTGTAAGTATACAACTACATCAAGCTACTGTCTTTGCTCACAAAACATTTTGCAAATAGTAGAGAAGAAAACTCAAATTAGAAAACATATCTACAAAACCAGTTGGTCTTAAGCTCATCCTGGTGGTTGTTCTCTGAAAATGTAAATGACACTAGGATCCCTGTGTTCCCTTCTTATTTCTGGTTCAAACAACAACCTGCCAGGCTGCCTTTCAAAGCTGGACATCAGCAAGCAGGGGCAAGACTATTTAAAAGTAGTTTCTTAAGCAGTCATTCCTTCCTAACACTACTGTGCTGGTGTCAGAGTTTCTGACTATGCCACATTTTGCAAACTAATCCTAGTTAAAACCACCACTGACTTACTTTAAGTCTGGTTTCTTGACAACATAGCCCCACAACTAGTTGAACTGGTGCAAAAGAAGGTCGCAGCATAGGTAGAAACCTGTGACCAACACTTCCTTACAACACTACTGCCAGTGAAACCTACGCTCATGAAACTAAAGACTAAGTTTTCCAAATAGCTGTCCATTAAAAAATTAATTGCCAGCTTTATAGCAATTTTTTTCACTTGTTTCTCTTCCCTGTATTTCTTCACAAGCTAATGTAATCTGAAAAAACGGGGTTTCAGAATAAGAACTCAGAATAACAGCAACAAGAAAACACTGACAAATGAAATTTGGGTTGTGCAAAACAATCTCTCCAAGACGAATTGCAGAACTGGGTTCAAAAGTGTCCTTCTGTAGCCCAGACATTGGGTTTTAATTGTGATTCTGGCTGATTCCTTGACCATCACCACTGCTCTTATTTATCCTGTGCCTCACTTTTGCCATTGGTTATCAAGCAAATCAAAGTGTTGTTGATAAGCCCAATCAAAGCACAGAAATTCTTCTGCGGAACATGCAAGCCCATGCTAAGGGTTAGTTCTGTTATTATTGACAAAGACTTGGTTTAAAGAAAAAGTTCTGCTGTGCTCTTGATTTTCATTCGTTGGACTGTGGGTTACAGCCAGGGAGACCTACCTTTTTTTTGCTGCACACATCACAGGTTCATTTTTACATACTTTGACTGCAATCAGTTTTACAAGACCCTGACAAAGTTACACCAAACACAGCATTGTTTTTCTTCTAGCAGTGTGCAAAAAGAATAATTTTTGCATAGCTTTCCCCCCACCTTGCAGTCTACAATAGCTCCAAGAAGTACTTCAGATCAGGTAAAAGCATAATTGAATAATTTTAGTTGCCCTAAAACAAGCCAGCTAGTATCGAAATGCTCTGATTTCTGAAGCACTCCTTGGAATTTTAAGGGGTCTTTCTGGAATCAATCATTCTGGCACATCATACAACCAGGAAAAAAACCTCTTTCTTCCATGCACTAATTTGTCATAGAAATTGGTTCTCTTGACATTGTCTCCTGTGCCAATAGATGACAGTCGAGAGAATATATGTAAGAAGAGCCACAGACTAAGCAAGCTACAGATAGTAGATTACAGAGTGAAGAGCAGTCCAAAAATTCTATATTAAAACATAAAAAGTGAAACTTGGCTTCTCTTAGAGATAAAGATTTCTGCTCCATATGCTATTTTTCCATTTCCCAAACTTTTTTTTTTTTTAAAGGATGCACCGCTTGTAAAAAGAAATATGATGAGTAATAGCTATTTGCCTTTAATTCTGCTTCCTATAGGGATTTGCCCCTTGGGATCTCACATGTTCAGCAACTGGTGGGGTCGTATGTCCCAACTGGAACCTGCTTAGCCTACAGCCCAGTGCGTGATGAGACAAAGAGAATGGAAACTGCCCTTCAGCCTCAACTTGCTTAAAATACAGAAGCGAAGTAGACACTCTGAAGGCAGGATGTATCTCCACCAACTGTGTGCATGCTAGACTACCACAAGACCTCCAAGCCCTACACCCCACACACAGGTGCCCACACTGTAGCTCCTCCTTGTTTGACTGTGACATCCAAGAGCTCTAAGGCCCATAAAACAGAGCCCATGGATACCATAAATACAAAAAGAAAAGAGTGTTTGGGCTACAAGGAAACACCCATGGGAAATGTGGTGGCGCAACATATCCCAAGCTGTGATACACGCCTCATTAAAGCCGGTGAGCCTCTTCGAAGCAGTCACACAGGTTGGTTCAGCACCAAGACCTTCACCACAACAGCACTTTGTGCCATTGGAACGACTGCAGAAATAGTTAGACTTTTTGTATTTTTATTTTTTTCTAAAGGCTGTGGATATCCATTTGCGGATATATGTTTTACCTGTGTTCTAGAACAGGAACATGAAACAACTGAGACTCACAAAACTTCTGCAAGACCAGTTCCTTAATACCCCCAATTCTAAAGGCAGAGACAAATGAAGTCAATATCAAACCCAGGATGTGCACAAGAAGCGCCTACCCCTGTGTTCAAACCACAAGATAATTCTTCTCCTTTCAGGCCCTGATCCAGAGCAAATCAGTTGGAGTCCTTCTATTGAGTTCTCAATCAGCAGTGTAATCACTTTAGCATGTGTCAGGATTAAAACCAGCCCTCCAAATAAGACCATGTCTACACTGCAAATGCCTTACTGATAAAGAAATACCAGCACAGTAAACAGACAAAGCATTCCTGGGGCGGTGTAAACTTACACTGGCAAATCTGCTCTTTGTAGTGGTATAGTAAAATCATCCCCGCAAGCAAAACAAGCACCATTTTGAGGTATAATTGCATCTACATGTGTAGTGTTTGCTCACTGAGAGGTGTCAGTCTGACCAGAACAGCTGTGCTGATAGAAATCTGCAGCACAGACCTGGCCTCCTTTTTTAAAATTTTTTTAAAGCTTTAAGTAATTAATAACAATCAACATTGTCTCTCTGGTCAAAGTGGTATCAGTTTGTCTCTTTAGAGGTTTAGACAAATTGGCTGATTTAAGAAAGAGAAAAGAATTTAACATGGTTACATGGGCTTGCCTTGGCTGGTATTTAGAAGAGTGCACAGCTATGGAAATCAGATATACCATGTGGAAACACCAGTTCTCGACACAAAGCCAGGCTTTGTGAGTTTACAGCTAGATTTTTCCGAGACCCTATTCAGCAAAGTCCTGTAGTCATACCCTGCTAGTTCCACAGATGGAGGAAAACGGTGACGTGGAAGAGATCTCCCACATGGCCAGCCTCCCTCCAAGGCGGTAATGACACTGTCTCTTGCTGCAGACACAGATATCTTTGTGTCACATTGTGCTTTAAGAAGTGAGAGCTGGAGATTACAAAAAACCCAACCAACCAACCAAATACAAGGCACGTACAAGGGATGCAAATGTAACCAGCCAAAAAGGAGGCAAAAATCTGGCTGAAAAAATTCTTTTGAGGGGAAAATGCTTTTCCTAGGATGCCGCTGGAAAACAAGAAAAACCACTGCTTAGGCTAGAAAAGTTCCCTTCCTCCCCTGGATAACACTGTTTGCTCCTGTTGCCATGCTGGGTACAATGGCTGTTTTGACAATTTGTTAAGATCCAGATTTGACTTGATGATGTGAGATCTGATAAAGTTATGTGAGGAAATCCTAATTTAACAACCAATCCCTTGAATCACATTTCCTTACCCCTAGTGGAATCTAATTCTGATAACCTAATATGAACTCCCTCTTCTCTTTGCTCTCTTGCATATGCTTAATGCAATCACTGCTCTGTCTGCTGAGTCTCATCTTCAGCCCAATTCGTCTGCTTTCCCCCCATTCCCTCCTGCCCTCGTTCAAAGCAGGGTGTCTGACTTACTCATCTCGTGCTGTTGGCCCCTTTTTTTGCTGAGTTTTCAGCAGCCAAAAGGCTCGTTTCCCTGGGATATCTTTTTGGTCACCATACCTAACCCTTGATTTCCATTATATCCCCCCTCCTCCGTGGGGGTAACCTTTCTGAGTCTCCTTTTTTTCAATCAACTCAAAAGACCAGTTTCATTTGCCTTTCATTACCCTCCACTGATTTACAACTAAGCAAACTCCTCTGCCATAGGAGCTGGAGAAGACATCCCAGTGATGCTACCACTGCCCCTTTTGTCTCCAAAGCCTCTAATACCCACCTAAGCACTGACGTTTGTCTTTCTTTCCATACTGATACCCTGACCATCATTCGTTGCCAGCCAGTACTGAGTAAATCATATTTTTCTTGCCTTTTCCCCATAAGGAAGAATTAGTTAAATAAACAAGCAGAACTGGAGCCTCAGCAATCGCTTGCTTACTACAGACTTCACCTCCTTAGCTTCCAGTTTTTTCCAAGCTGTCCAAAATGAATCAGGCACAGACTACTTCTCTATTCCCATACTCTAATCAGAAGGCTGTGCTTACTCGCTAAACACCACTTCAAATTTTCTTCTTTAAAACACCACACTTCACTCCCACGTGAACCAAACAGCCACCATTCCCCGGCAGAGAACATGGCCCTAACACCTACCCTGGAGGAAGATGAAAAATGAGACGACTGTTGCCTAGCTGTGCATACTTGAGAAAGAAATATGTATTTTCTTCCCTCCCTTTTGCCTTGCTGAGCATGTTGCTGTTGTGATGACATGTTGGAGGTGATTAGGCACTCGGTTGGGATGACACACATAACTTATCCATGTGGCCAGCAAAACCTCCACGCAACACCTCCCCATCCATCTCTACAGATCCTCTTGGTTCCTATCCCAGCCTTCAACACCCAGGAAAGTTATTTATGCCTAAGTGAATTAGCTTGCTAAGGATAAGTGGAGTGCGGTGAGCCAGTAGTTTTCTTCCACAAATGAGAAAATAACTAAGGGGTTCTCATAGCTCAGTGTTGCTGAAAACAAATCGGCACAGCTAATTTTGGCCTGACAAGTACACTAAGGATTCTCTACATTTCCCATACAAGACAAGTTTATCAGTTCACACTTGTTAGTGCAAAAATCTCTTTTCCTATCTTTGTTTCTGCCACTTCTCTTATCCTGTCACTCTCCTGGAATAAGTGTACTGGCTGGGCACTTCAGTAGCCATTTTTGCAAACACTCTTATTCCATTACAAAAAGATATTCACACGTACAGAGAAATGACAGTAGATTTCAGTGTAGTGCTTATCACAAAGAAAGGACAAGACAGCCTAGTGTACCTACTGTATTGCATGCACAAAGATGATCTCTTTCAACAGCCTCCTTTCTGGAAGAGACAGGCAACATTTCAATTGAATCCTTTAAGAAAAAAATTCTTCATGCAAAGGACAAGAGAGAGGGAGGAAAAAAGTTATTCACGATGATTCATCACTGCAAAGGTAGCACTTGTAATTGCCTCTCACTTCTGAGCCCATGGGTCATGGACTTGACTGGGGTTGGAGTGTCCTGAGTTTCAAGTTTTGGGTTGTTAACCTGCCTGGCCATGGGGACAGCACACCAACCTGCTGACAAAGCACTTTCCTTTCCAAAGCATGGAAAAAGAAACTACAGAAACAAAACTCAGCCAGTGGTTTTGAAGGGAGAGAGCCTAATTTCAGGGGATTGGGATTTGCAGATGGGAGGTGATTTACCAAGTTTTGCAACTCCTGGGAAATTGGATATGTGTTGAATCAGACAGGAATGGGTCAAAAGGACTCTGCTGGACATCGGCTGAATTTGGTGCTGATTCAGCCATTGCAAAGCACTGCTTGAAGCCTGAAGGTTGTAAAGAAGAACAGGGAGTAGGATGGACATGCAAGAGCCCTGATGGGAAGAGAGCTCTTCTAGGTACCTAGGGACCTTAGGACCACAGTCAGCACACATGGTGAGTGATCTCCACAGGATGTGGAAGCTTCTTTTATGGTCCACTGGACCTCCTGGGAAGTAGGAGAGATTGTCTAAACCTCTTCAAGTAAAGGAAAGTCACAGAGGCAGCATGTCCAACGTTTTGCCTTCAAATCCAAATCATTCCATGGCACATTTCTCCGCTCAGAGAGTCAGAGGTGCTAATCACAGATCCCTGAGGAAAGCACAGGTCAGGCACTGCGAAAGGTGATTTTCTGAAACTGGTTGTAGTGTGTGCTTGATTCAAGGCAATAATTTAAAGTCGAGAAATAGTATTTTTCTTTTTAAGTTGATTTCTTTGTATGGTTCTTTCCCCTGTAGCCTGTTTGCTCTCCATTACCGAGCTTGCCCAGGGGCAGAGGTACCATGTGGCCAAGGGCTACAACCCCTGCAAGCTCTGCCCGCGAGGGGACCCTCCACACCACACACAGGAGCAGCTCTGCCATGCAGAGTCCTCTCAGCTGCATTGCAGCTGCTCCCCCACCAGTTCACTTACTATTTTTCACCTTGCACATCAGGCAAGTTAAGACAGTCTATTTGCACCCCACAGAAGACACTGTGGATTCCTTGCAGTGATTCCTTCTTCTCATACCCTTCCAACAGAGAAAATCATTGCTAATCTTGCATGTGTAACGCACGAGCAACTTATGGAGATGACTGCTTTCTCATTGATAACCCTTTCCCTTTTTTTCATGCCCAGGGGAATGCCAGCCGTTGTCCTCCAGTGTGGATTTTGAAGCTTGATAAAGAAAACATGCAAACAATAAGTTTTAGTCAGCATGCAGGCTGATTCTGTACCTATACAAACATCTATCAGTGCACTATGTGGTTATTTTTAGCATCTTTGACAATTTTGGAGGAAGAAAGGAACTTTGACAGAAGGTTCACTCCATGTAACACAGAAAAATTCAGTCTACAAGTCCAAGGAGGAGGAGGGAGAATTGCTATCCTGATTCATAAGCCTCTGAGATGTTCAGAGGATGTGAAATTTTCCGAAAAGTTGAGGATTCCAGTTCAGAGTATTTCACACTTTGCAATCCCTGGGGAGGCCAGCCCATTTGCACAGACCCCGGCTGCTGGGATTCCAGATCTCACATTAGGCCATTTGGAATTTATTTAACACATGTCACACATAACGCGAGACTTGCTTCAGAGGAATAGGCAAATCTACTTGTAAGTGTGCATTTACAAGATCAGAAGTCATGGAAACCGTGCTCACTGCTTGTCAACGTATTCAAGGGAAATTGCATAATCAACTTAACATAGCAGTTATCCTTTACCTAGAAGGTCAAGCTCATAGTTCCTGTGTGTCACCACACTTGGCTATTAATCACTCAGGAGGAAATTCATCATTTTTATTTAAATTAAACTGTACAAAATAGAGTTAAGTCTGAATTCAGATATCCTCTCTCTCTTCCAGAGAAGCTGCAAGAGACAGACTTTCTGTAGTTTAATCCCCACCTTTTGGGGAAAAAAAAAAGAAAAAATAAGAAAAAAAAGAGAGGAAAAAAAAAAAAAGGAAATTTGAGTAGAGGTTGCTAAATCACTTATCTCCTCATCATAAGTTGTGAAGGAGACAGGTAGCTAAGCAATTCAACACCCTTTTTTCATCTGGTCCTATGTTTTTCTCAAACAGTTTGGATCCCACACTGATCTTCTGCCACTGGTATTTTCTTCTACCTTCTCTATTTCATCTCCTATGTGACTCGGGGCAACTCGGGAAATGAAGCGAAGGGACAGTGCTTGCGGGTCACTCTACAATTAGACATGATTGTCCAAAAGCCAAGAGACCGCACTTGTGGAAGACAACGTGAAAACATCATCATCACAGCATGGTGCCTGGAAACACACCGAGTCCCTCGCACTCTGAGAACCGTTCATCCTAAGGGCCCCTCTAGACAGTGCTTCAGCTCAGTAAATGAATACTTAAATTCTGGAAAGACAAGATCACATTTTCCCCTGCCTGTCCTTCCAAAATCTCGTATCGCATTACTATAATATTTTTTTAATAAGTGTGCCAGAAAACAGAGAGTAGCTCAGTTCCCCCCTCCCCACCAGTCTCCTCAGATAGTCTTTCTCTACCTAGACTTTCCCTGCAGTAAATGAAGCTATGCCATTTTTGTTTTGAGACTCTTTCAGAATCTGCCACTTTGGGATGTCTCTCCTGCACGTTAAGTTGCACCCAGTTACACTCCAGAAATGCATTCTGCCAGGTCAAGAGTTTTTGTTCCCTGGGAATTAATTATGAAAAGTCTTCATCTCCAACATGCACAGCTACTTCTTATTTGCTGCCTGCATGCTTTTCGCTTTCCTGTTTTTAAACGCGTTGGAATGGTAACAAAAGAGATAATCCGCTTTTGTGGGTATTCCCATAATTAGCAACACACACATCTGGATAGAGTTTCAATAGTCCACTGTTATTCAAACAATTTGTAATCACACAGACTGTGTAGTGAACCAGCAGACCGGAGCATATAGCTTTTCATTATTATGTGGTATACAGTACCCATAATATACACAAATTCAAAAACCTGCAGCAGCAACAATGACACATTCTGTGTGGCCTTATTCACCAAACGGCTCTCTAAGAAGCCTTTATCGAAAGATGCAACACATCCACTAATTATTTGGGGTTGTAAGTGGGGAGGAGGTGTAGAAAAATCTTGCGGTATCTGTTCAACATTCTAGAAAGGCAAGTCCAACAGCATTTCTAGGATTTTAAAAATAAAGACTACAAAAATCCAGAGCTCAGAGCCTAGTTATATGGGTGCACAGTACCACAAAACGCATAACAGTAGTCAGTTTTACAGGATGTAACATTACATACCTGCACAGTCAAGGGCAGGATCAAGCCGTTAAAACTTTATATTGTGATTCATGCTCAAAGATTTGTTTCACACTGGATGCCATGACTCATATTCTCCATTCCCCCAGTGCTTTATCCCTTCCTTCCCCATGACCCAACTGATTTTTTATTAAAATGCTTTGGATGCAGATTCACTTTTTTAAGCCTAGAAATTTATTTATTTCATCTTGTAACCTGTCCTTGCATGCTGGAGTCCTGAATGGCATGAATGGAGCTACTTCCACAAGGGCCGTGAGACTGGCCTGTCTGGAAATGCTTATTGCAGAAAGGAAAGAGGTTTATTCCTGCTCCTTGGCTGAAGCATTTTCCTTTTAATGACAGACTGCCCAGATGTCCTCAGCACAGGACTAACTAGGAAACCCCTCCCCAGCTTGTCTGGCCCCAGCACAGCTTTCAGAACATCATAACTGAGCCCACACTGTATCACCGGACAGTGCTGAACCATTTCTACACCGTGTTTCGGAAGTTTCAAAAGGTATCGCTACTAGTTGTTGACTACAAGACTTTATGTTAAAAATTTAATATCGGAAGAATGTACGATTCACTTAATCAACACTGGTTTATGGAGAAACAGCACAGGGCTGTACAAAATTCAAGCCTGAAACTTCTTCGAGTCAAAGACTGTCAAAGGAGAGTATGCCAAAGGAGAGAAATGCTTTATACAGAGAAGGCAATTGACAACTGGGTGAATATGACTTAATGGTGATAGCCTGGCACTATAAGTCAGGAGTTCTCCCAGAGACTCTTCTTGTTGATACTCTGAATCAAGGAAGTAATTTTTAATCTTTATATCCTTTTTCCTGCCCATTTGAATAATACAGAATATGACCACAATAACTGCACTGTTCCCCCCCCTCCAAAACCTGGCAGTCTTACTTTGCATCTTGTGCAGCCTACTTGAAGAACTCTGAGTTTGGATGAGCTTGAAAATATTTATTTCTAGCAGGGGGACAGAGTTTGCGTCCCTGTCTGTTGTGGAGACTCTTGGGGCTTTTGGTGACAAGACCAAAATAAGAGACAGTATTGAGCTTTCCAGCATGGCCTGCTGCTCTGGGATAAAGGGTATTTCAGAGCATTCTAAGACCAATACTTTCCCCTGGCTCCCTTCTCTAAATTCTGTGAAATGCTTTCTGATTGATGTTATATACATCAAAGGTTGTTAAACTGAGTTGTAGTAAGTACTCACATTGATTTATTCTTTTTTTTTTTTTAAAAAAAAATCTTGTGTATTCACATATTCCTATTAAATAATAATTCTTCAACAACAAAAGCTGATATTCACCAAAACCTGATGTCTGCACATGGCATGCATTCTGGCAGCACAAATCCACACGACAATTATCTGCGTGTTTTGACTAGCTCCTAGTGTTGCGGATCTAGGTGGCATTGACAATAGATGCTTTCTAGCCAATCCCATACTTTTTTCAACCAAATACAAGCAAAGAATTTATTCTTGTATGTGACAACACATTCTTATTTCTCAAAGGTATTGTACAGCTACATTAATGCATGAGAAATGTGTTGAGGTGATGAAGTTGAAAAACACAATGAAGGTGCCAATCAAAACTTAGAATACTGACAAACACTGAAGAAATTCAAACCTATATACAAAAGCTGAAGCTCAAGGCCCATGTGAAATAATTTTTTTTTAAAAAAACAACATAAGAAGAGTTATATTTGATTTAAAAGATTACACCTTTTTCTTATGAAATCCGAATAGTTTCATTTTTCAAAAGTAAAGTTACAATAAGCAACAAAACCTCTTGTACAAACTGTGCAGGGTAAGTTAATTTTGAATATAACTAAACAATATATCAGCAAAGTATTCCTTTCAGCTTCCTGGAGACTTGTATATTGCCAATTTATAATTAGTTGCAGATTTTCAATTACTTTCTAGCTAACAAAACAGTTTCATTTGCATTGTTTACTTGCCACTTAACTCAAATTGTACCCAAATTGGTTATTTTAAAACATGACACAGATTTTCAGGGCCAAAGCAAATTCTATATATTTTAGTGTAACAAGCATCTGTATTTCAGTCTTCAGTGATAAAAGTGTACAGGATTTGGCCAAAACTCAATCAACTCCATCACAATCTCAAAATGCCTCCTGTGCAATTTGTCAAAAGCAGATTTCTTGGCAACACCACATAAAACTACAGCAACGTATAATGAAGAACGTAATCTCAGAAAATACATGAAGTTTGTTTTGTGTACTAATTGAAACTGGGAAACCACTGTAGGCAAATTTAAATTCAACAGAAGATCAAAGAAATTAACCATCAAAATATCATTCTGTTACTGTGCTTAAATACAGTCCACTGCATTCGGTTTCATTCCTGATACCTCATTCATCAGGTGCATACTAAATTCAAGGTGCGGAAGTTTAGGGGTAGAGTGACTAACATGAGTGATTTTATTTGGTGTTATTCAGTACCAGGCAGACCTTGGCTAACTCTGTTATGTGATACTCTTTATGATAGCGGACCCTGCTACAAGATTTAAGAACTGACTGCCTGCAGCAATACCTTCTGCCAAAAGATTGCTATTACCAGGGGTGAGAAGTGTTCTCCTTCGCATATCCATTAAATACAGGTGACTTTTGACTTTGAGGATAGTAAGTGCAAGCCTCTGATCAGCCTTTGTTGTAGTACTTGTTCTGTAATCGATCGCCTTTCTCCTCCCCATATTAAATAATCACAGGTTTTAATTTTTGCTCATCTGGATTTCCCTGCTCAACATCTGTAATTGTTATGAAAATTCTTCCATCTTTGCTGGATGATGTGGGAGAACACCTGTTATCTGGGTTAGACAGTCTCTTGAAGACAAGGACACACCCAGCACGGAGCAGAACCCTCCCATCTCGTTCTCAGTTGTTGCACCTGGAGGTGTCCTCATGGACCTGAGTGGGATGGCACCAGCGTCACTTGCCTGATAAGCTATAACAGATTCACGGCTTACAAGTTCATTCTAACTGTAAGCATGTTTCTGTTCTGTGTATTCATTTTGCCTTTTCTGTGACAAATCTTGTTCAAAACCACATTACCTAAAGCAGTCTGGTTTTGTAGAGGTATTCCACAATTTCTCCGTCTCCTCCCTAGTCCTACCTTAGGCTAGAGCTGTCTTGGCCTTGATGCCAGCACCAGCAGAGATTACAGATCCACCGCAGCAATAAACAGATAGAGTGTTCACCAAAAGCTGCACAAAACTTCCCTGGACATTTTAGATTGAAGTTTGATTTTGTTCTTGGATTTGGGCTGGTGTGTTTCATAAATTACACTAGTTTAGATTAGGTGGAACAACGCAGAGATGATGTTTTTTCAGTGGAGAAGCATCTTTATGAGGCAGTGTTATTCCTGTTCTTCATGCTATTTTCCTGCTACTTTTCCCTTTCAATACAGCATGACAGCACCAGAGCAGTCTATATAACACAGATCCTTAATACTAACCTATAGTATTTCCTAGGGAATACTACCTAATTATATTCTATGCACAATAGCAATTTAATAAAATACATATGTTTAAAAAAAACCCCAAAAAACATTGAAGACTACCATTACTAGCCCCACTCCTGAACACCCATTATTGTATCCTTCCAGCAGTAAGAAATGGGTATTTAATCTTACTTTTAACTTTTAGTCTTTAAATCAGTTTTAAATCCATGACAAGACTTTACATCCTACCCCATTGTTAGCAAGATTCCTTAATTGCCTCCTTTAAAAGACTTTATCCAACCCTTTTGAAAGTTTAAATAAATTATATCCACTGGTTCTCCTTTATCCATTATTTGTTAACTATTTCAAAGAAATCTGACAGGCTATAGAAATCGTGCTGATTTGTCCCCATCATATTATCCTCATCTAAGTCTTTTATAACTTGATCTTTAATCATTCTCTCAAACATATTTCTTTATATTGAGGTGCCTCCCACGTTTATAATTTCAGGGATCACCCGTAACACCCTTTTAAAAGGAGAGGAACAATGTTGATCATCCTCCAATAAAACTTTTTTTTTTTTTTTAAATAACACACTGTCGCCATTTAAGTTGCTCTGTTAACAGCCACAGTTATTTACATTTATGACCTATAGGCTTGATTACTGCACTTAGATGTAATTTCACAGAATCACAGAATGTTAGGGATCGGAAGGGACCTCGAACAATTTGCCAACTCCAAAAAATCTGCAACTGGTCCAGACACCACCAGCTCACCTTAGCAGCTGGAGTCACTGGGAAGACATCCCCGCTGTATTCTGCTTTTGTCACTGTCTCTCTATGGAACTGAACTCAAGTAGCGTCTTAATCTTGACATTCAGTGCCCTGCCAGGTTGGACCCATGCTTCCACAGAATGACACCATCTCTTAAAACACTGAGCTACGCCCTTCCCTGAGGATCTGCTGTAGGATCAGTCAGCAAAGACGAGGCTTGCAAAACTCAAAAAGACAGTTGTCTCAGAGGCTGGTGCAAGAGTAAAATTAGCTTTTGCAAGAGAGGAAAGTAACAGCAATACTGTACCACTTTCCCAACAAACAGCAAAATTTATTTATTGAGTTTTAATAAATAATAGAAATAAGCATATCCAGACCTTTGTCAGACAATGAACAGGGCAGCTATATTAGGAAGCCAGATATGTATATTTTTATTTAAACTTTAAAATGCATAAGGCATACAGATGCTATTTTGACAAGAGAGCAAAACCTAAAATCCTAGAGAGAAATTCTGCTTGAGTTTCCTCCAAACTTGTATCACTGCCATACAGATCCAATTATCTATTACAAATTAATTCTTCTAGTCCTTCCAGCACATTTTTATCCCTTTGTCTCTGTCAGAGCGCTGCTGTCACTATTTGCAAAGAGAACCAATGGAGGAGGTATTTCCCCATTGCCTAGTGATGCAAACAAATAATCTAGCTTTTCTACACTCGCCTGCTCATCAAGCTGAACTGGGTTTGACAACTGGAATGTATTAATTAAACCCTTGCACGTTTAAGGGGAAAAGAGTCACTCTGCCAAATAAAATGGGACGATAATGAGGACAGCACTGGAGCATCTCTACTGAAAAAAAGTTGCCACATTTCTAGACATGCATTCATTCACCCACTCATCCCGCCCCCTCTCTCCCAGGATCACCAGTTGGGTATGAAGTTCAGAAACAACATAACACCAAGCAGCAGAGGAGGCGAGAGCAGTGTGTATTTTTTAATTTCCCTTATTAAAGACATGAAGAATTCATTGTTTTTAAGAAGATCATGGATTATTTCTTCCCACTAGTCTCGCAAAGGGGAAATATAAGACTAATAAAGAGGTCCACACTGTGCCATGCGAACACTCAGAATCAAGGCTCAGGAAAGGCAGAGATTTATCATCATGTATGGGATCTCAACAACCCTCTTCTGGGTTTTAGAAATTAATTCCACTATGGAGTGCCCCTTACTCTTGTAGAGTAGAATGCAACTGGGGAAAACACTGCTTGAAGGCTTAGCTTCTACAACAAATGGACCTCAGAATATGGTAGGAGGAGAGAATATCCTAAACTCCCTTTCTTCCTTTCTAGACTATATGTCAGGACACCAGTTTGCAGTTGCAATCCAGGCAAGCCCGGCTGTGTGAACAGCAGTGCCGGTGGCGGATGGTCACCTGGAGTGATTGGTACCACTGTTAGTCAGCCATAAAGAAAAAGTCCTGTCACCACATCCTCTAAGAGCATCGCATGTCATGGGTTTCCAAGGATAGCCTGGAAGGGAGAGCGACACGAACTCTTGGAAACCACTAATTGAGAGAGATTGTAAACTTAATAAGTAGGCCACACAGATCACATCTTTACCACCAACATGTTGAACCATTTATAAGAAAGTTTTGTAATTCTGCATAATTAAGCCTCTTAATAATGTAGATTTGAAGACTACAGAGCCACTGCACTTAAGGTTGATGCTATTTTAATTACATAGAAAAGACATAATTTGGGAAGAAGCCTTGCAGTTTATTACATTTACTTCTGTCAAATAACTTATAATTGTGTGCCAAGGTGCCTGAGAAAAGTATTGTGGGTTTTTTTTGCCTTTTTTAAACAGCTTATGCCACTCGAAAAGGATTACTTCCTTTGTAAGTTGCCGTTTCAACTGAAGGGTACCAATTAATTAAGCCATTTACATAAAACTGTCTTGGATCAGCTACCTACAAAGATAAAGGCTGAAATCTACCTTCTAATTGAACAAATAAAGTTTTAAGAATAAATATATGTTGGTAATTATCTGTAATAATACAAATTAGGACATTTAGCCGATAAAATGAATATGTCAGAAATTAAGACTAAATTCTTATCATCCAAAGTGAATAAGGAACAGTCTATCCAAAAAACATTCTTCTAATTTATCTTTCATTTATTGTCACATTGCATATCCTTGTATCATTTGATGTCTTGTCATATCATGTGATACAAACCAAGAGGAGGTAGAAAGTATCTGTAGTTGAAGGGATGTGCTTATACTGATTTTTTTTTTTTTTCTTCTTTTTTTTCTTTTTTCTATTTTTCACAAGTAGTCATTACATACAGCAGGGAATGATAAATGACATCATTTAGCAAAATAACCTGCGGTACTTTAACACACACAATCAAAAGTAAGCTGTTTATTTATCTAACTATATGCAATCGATATGAGTTCATAGTATGCTAATATATCAAGTAAAATACATGAGTCTTCTGTGCAGTAATTTTAACGGGAGAAACATAGCTTAGAGCAAAAAAAAAAAAAAAAAAAAAAAAAAAAATCACAGTCTCTCTAGCATCTAACTACAATTTTTTCCTCTGTGTGTAGTAGAGGGAATTGTACAAAAACTTCTTATGTCAGTGGAGA
The DNA here is from genome assembly GCF_036013445.1 of Caloenas nicobarica. Taxonomy (NCBI): domain Eukaryota; kingdom Metazoa; phylum Chordata; class Aves; order Columbiformes; family Columbidae; genus Caloenas; species Caloenas nicobarica. The sequence goes on from NC_088251.1 coordinate 10,008,325, forward strand.
AAGAGATCTACACTGGAGATTTGCATTGCTACAGCAGCACAGACAGACAGACCCCATGACAAATAATTTTTATGTTCAACCTCTAGCACAGAAGGTGGTTTCTCATCCTCCACCTGTGTGGTGGTTTGGCTGATTAATGGTCTGACTGTGACAGCTGTTACACATGCAAAACTTGCACTGAAGCGAGTGGTGGGGGTTTTTGTCTGCATAATGACTCGAGGACACAATTTTGAGTCATATCACACGTTCAGGGCCAGGTCTCTTCCTTTCCTAATTATTGCATTCTTTGCTAATGGATGGGATACATTTTCTTCCCATATATCCCAACCAACTGTTCTTGTCACACATAAATCAAGCTTATAATACTAAAAATTTAATCTAGAGTGGTTTCATATTGAAGCTTGCTGTATCTGTCTCCAGGCAGAGATTCAGGATCCCAGCAGCAGCTGAGATTGTGCATTACACATGTTGTGCTTGCACTTACCAAACCAGATCTCCAAGACTTATGAAAACATTTATGTATACAACTTGGAGGACTCAGGAGGAGTATGCATGTACATAACAATGAGCACAACAGTATTTGCAAGATCAGGGCCCAAATCAGCAAGAGATTTCACACTGCAAACATCCCAATCTCAGTTTTTACTACTGAACAATAATAGGACATTCAGTCAGGATTACTGTAGTTCTGCACCTGGAAACAGACCTGAGAAGGTCTGCCCTTCTGGGCAGAGGATGGCCCTCCTTGGTTTATGCAGAGCCTCCAGGCTGTGGGCTGCCCCTAGAAAATCCAAATACCTAGAAAATAATAATTTAATATTTTGCCCACTGTCTGACCCTTGACTGCAGTACCTCAAAACATTTTGTAAAATCATCTGAACTGAGTTACTGAACGAAATTGTCTTTTTACTTTAACTATATGGCAAACTTATTGCCTGTGTACAATTCCAGCCTCTCCAAGTTCACAGCTGAGTTGCTGTTGCTGGACTTCAGCAGTACAGCGCTGGACTTGTACCTTCTTGTGATGTTCTTGCCTGCTGGAGCTTCCCAGCTGGGCCTGCCAGATGCAAACCTGGTGCCCAAGTCCCCTTTCCATGGACTGACAGGATTTCCCACCGGGGAAAACACCGGAGGCGGATGCACGGGCTGGCACGGAGCCTTGGCGAGGCCAAGGGGAACGTGTGCGCTCGTGTTGTGCGTGGAGGGCGCAGGCCGTGATAATTAGGGAGGAGAGGCCAGCGCTGCAATAGCCTGAGAAGAGACGAGCTGCCAACACCAATGGGTCACACATCAGAGGAGCTCGGTGCGTTAGTCAGTGACTGGGACGTGATAACAGAGCCGCTGGCTCTGCAACAAGTCTCCTACTAAAACAGGTACCTGAACACTCCTAAAAGTGATTTAGTGATTTCTTCAGCTCCAGTCTAAATATAATATCAGGTAAATGTGGCAGGCATTTACCAAGGCATTTTGCAGACAAAACAGGTCTCTCTTGCCCTATTTTTATACATATTTCAAGGAAACATTGCAAAAAAAAAAAAAAGGGCTACAACAATAGACAGAACTGCACATCTAGCATCATAAGCAAAAATTAAATACTTTTAGAGATACATCTTTGCACAAACACGCACACACATCAACCAAAGCATAAATGCACAGACATAAGTGCACAAGAGAAGATACCATCCACGAACGCACATAATGGAGAAGAGAATGTGTCAGTTCTTGATCCAATCTTTACCAATAGTCTAAAATTATCAGCAAAATACGATGTACAAACCTAAAACACTACAAGGGAAAAGCTGTTTTCTTTTGGGTTTGTCTTTCAAACAGTGCTTCAGAAAACGCCTTTGCGTTTTTTAACTTCCCACAAAATTGAAAGAAAATGTTGCCCAGGTAGGTTTACTGATCCCTGGCTTAACAAATATTACATAGGCTCTCTGCCTCTATGAGAGTGCAGTAGCACCTACTAGAAAGCAACGCTTTCATCTTATGTTCATCAAGAAGGGTATGATGAGTACAGTCACTGCAATGGGAACCCATAAATGCACCGTGTGTGGTCATTTCATGACAATGGAAACAGCAAAGAAATACCATTCGCCACATTACAAGTAACACAAGACACACAACACCATCCTCCCACACTTCTCTGTCCACCCTGCACTACAGTCACCGGTGCTAATATGATCAATAAACCACAATCTGGTACATAAGAATCTAGTTTTACTTTCACCGGGAAGCTCGTCTTCACTCTGTTGCCTAGGGCTCTTTCATTGTTCTTCAGCTCTGGTTCTAGAAAATGGCATCACTTCGAAAAATGCTCATGGATGCTTCATCTACAGAAGATGCCATGCAGAATAAACCTCTACGTTGCTTCATTGTACGCGTCAAAAGTGAAATTTCTTCTGACACTAACAGCAAGCATCTTCTAGAAGAGACAATCTTATCCTGAGGAGTTATTCAAAGGGTAAATGCTGTTGGTGTTTAAAAATAAGGTAGCAGAAAATCCAAAATGTTCTTCTTTGTAGGAATATACTAATTTCTAATCTCAAGATTGATTTGAACAATAGAAAAGAACTCTACCAAAGCTGCGTTTTTTAGAGTTGAGGTTTTAACTTTATATCAAAAAGTTAAGACCACTGCTGCATCTCCAGAACGGTTCATTTCTCTGAAGTCTACCTAGAAGCTGGCTATAGGTAAACAACTCAGTTTTAAGAAAATTTCATTTTTGTAGCTCTTTATCTAGATGTATCTGTTGAGCTACAGGAAGGAGATTGTCCTATGAAAGATTGATTATTATCTCTGAGTTGCTCATCGCATTGACTGCTGCTTTGTGTGATACAGCCACCTTTGACATATACGCATACTTGAAACTATGTCAACACGTGTCTCCTTTAGTGGAAAGGAGAAAGTGAAAAGTTTTCTGGCTGATGTATCTGGAGGTTGGTTTCATCTGTTCTCATGGAACAGGTAGACAGTAGTTAAAAGGTTGACACACTGCCTTTACATAAAAATGAGTTTGAGAAATCAGTTCTAGAAGTGAAATTATAATTCAGTTTCTACTTCTGCTTTGCCCCAGATGACTTAGACATTACCTCATTGACAAGGATCAGAAAGAAACCACTGTTTCAACTTGCCAAGCCCGTGGCTAGAAGTGACATTCTGAGTCTGATCTTAAGTAACGATCCCTAAGGAAGAGGCTATATAACTAATTACTAGTCCCTTGAGCTGTCTAGGCTATAGATGGCACCATCATACACTATTTATTTATTTGGATGAAATTCTGTATCAAAATATTTCAGCAGGACTAGAGTGACCTGGCAAGATACTACAGGGATGGATGACTTAGATGTGCCACAGATCAGACAGATATTCTTAGCAAGTATGTGACTCTCAAAATGTTAAAACATACGAAGCTACTTCTCAAAAAGCAAAACATACTGCAGATTTTTTTTCTGATTTTTTTAAGAACAACATATAAAGAAACAATATTGAAAAGTCTTAATTTTTTATCAGCTAGCTCTATTCTTAATTATTCCTATATTTTATCCTCTGCAGATGCCAAAGATCAAATAGAAACATAATTAAATGAAAAACAAGGAGGAGATGTCCTGAACCTAAATGTGTCGATGATAACCTAGTTTTTAGAATCTAAACAAACCTCTCTTTAAACATTTCTTCTGCAGTGTGCCTCACTTGGAAGCATCTTCATTTCCACGTGAAAATCGCAAAATTGAATCCCTGACACCAATGCGACTAAGATCTCCAGAGCTTTTTTTCCTTAAAATGTACAATCATTTCTCACTAGCTAACACTAGCTGTTGACCTGTGTGATTTGTTATCTTCAACATAAAGTACACAAAAAGCTTTAGAAATTCCACATACAGGACCATCTGGTTAGTGTTACCCCATTTATTCCACTCTTTTTCCATGAAATGTTTGAACCAGAAGTATACGAAACACTAATAATAAGTAGAATGTTCAACAAATGTTAATGACTGACTATAACTTATCACATTTTTCTTTCTGAATTCCTCATGGAAGCAATCCGTTTGTTTTTAGAAATCTTCACCATTAAAGAATTTTTCTCACTGGCCTGAAGAACTGATATTTTTCCTTTTCATAATACTTGCCAGTTATGTGTGTGTAGAATTCAAACACAGGGAGTTAAAATGGTATACGTTTTACTTCTCCATCCCTTACACACGCTTAAGTCCTGTGATAGGACCATATCTCCACTGCTTAATGCGTTAACAGGGAAGGTATATGCTGGTTTCCAAGTGCATGGCAAACAATACTCTGTGCAGAGGTGCACAGGGTCATTTTCTGAAGTTCAGACGTGGCAATGAGCAGGAATCCATTTTCTCATCCTACAAAATTTTGAAAGAGTTTGAAAACTTTCCCAGTGCACACCAGCTTGCAAACCAATTATTTTTATATGATAAACCAGAAAATAAGTTGGCACACACTCATCCCACCTCAGAAAAGGCAACAGTTCCAGAATTATGATGCTCCTCTGTGATCTGAAAGATAAAGATCCAGTTCCCTAATTCAGACTGAAGACTCACGTTCCATCCATCAGCTGAATCTTCTATCTACTGACCCTTCCAGAGAAGGCATCTCTGCTTCTCCCGTTGTAATTATTCATTTCCAAATTCAACTTATTCATAGCTGCAGATGTTTGGATCCATCCCCCACAGCTCCCCTAGACACGGCCACATGACTTTTTGGATGGATGAGAAAAGGGCAATGGACACCAGGTCTGTGTATATCTCTTTCTCTCTCCTTTTGACCAGCAGCTTTCTCTTCGTCAAATGTTGTAAGAAAGGGCACAACGGCACTGTTGTGTGGTTGACACGGTGGGTGGGAGGCTAAAAATATCTCTCCTTATCTATGCTGAAGTGCCACATGCTCACCCGTGCATGTGGGCATACCAGATAGGATCCACAGAACTCAGGGCTTTCCGAAAATGAGAACTGAAGATCAGGCACATGGCCTCTCAAACCCAGTGCTCCCACCAGACTGAAAGCCACAACATTTCCCAGTCACTGATGTGGGGAAACTGATGTGTCCCAACTCAGGTTTTTATTCTAGCAGCTAGTAATTCCTTCTCAAGCTTGTCAGCTCCCCCCAGTCTCTCCTTTCCAGTCTGAAAACAGGTAAGTCTCATGTCGGAAAGTGATGCCGCTTGGGGGTATCAGCCACCACCTGGAGCACGACAGCTACTGCAGGGAAAGTGAGTTTTGAGAGCACAGTTACCCCCCACCACATTGTCAGGCTTCCAGTGACTGAGTCAAGAATGGGCCTCAAGGTTTTGTGCCACTGCAACACATTGAATAAAACATACTCTAGGTTGGTTCCCTTGCATTTATGTGCATAATAGAAATGTGTATGATATACATTCAGGGGAGAAATATATTCTAGGACCTCACCTATGTTTATCATGTCAGCAAACATTTTACAGTCTATTTTCACATTTGCAATAAAACAAACAAGATCTAGATCCCCAAACCAACAGTAACCTCTTACTGAGTCTACACATGCAGTAAGACCAAAGTAGGAACAGGATGATGCATGGCTTGAGAAAACGTCAAGAAACTGAACCTCCTTTCATTTAATCTCAGGTTCATCCTTTCAAACACTATTATAAATTAAAGAGCTATAATGAATTTTGTCATGGGTAGGGGTTTGGTTTGAAGAAACAATGCTACATTTGATTCAAGAATAATCTATTGCAATCTGTAACACCAGCGTGCCAGCTTTTTTAAATTAACTGACCACAACTAGCAAACGGCTATTAACATGGTGACTGCGTGGGGGTACAAAGATATGCAGTGTCTGTGCTGCTGAACCACAAAGTATTTTTAAAAGACGAAAAAATTAAAGAGGACAGCCCCCCGCCCCCTCCAACTGGTCCCTAAGACAATGAACTTATTCAATCTTTACAATCTTTTATGCCTTCTTTATAGGAATATTCCACCAATTTCCAAAATTATAGCTGGTGGTTGGTTTAATATGATTTGTGCACAAAACAAATGACAGTGTTCACAACAGGGCTAAGAATTATATTAAATCAGCGATTAGTGCACCCTTGTATATATGTCACATGTCAAAACCATCACACAGCTTTGCAATTGATTATAAAATCCTCTGTATGTACAGTAATAAGGCCACCCTGACATCGAAACCTCTAGACGCAGCTTACTATTCACTGTTAAATTTATCCATTCAGCAGCATTGACACCAACCTTTTGTATTTTCTCTTCCTAACAAACTGCAGATGTGTCTTTTGTGCAGGAGGCAAAAACAAAAGACTTAAGGAATGACCTTCAACACAGCAATATGGATTTGAGTTGGCAATGGCCACACGGGCAGCAGTGCTGGCTGTGTTCTTCCCAAGAAGGATGGATGCACCAGTGTACCCCACTGGTCTCCAGTGGCAGAGAGGACAGACGTGATGAGGTCAAGCTAAACCCCGGGTCTCCAACCCAGGACAGAATTACGCTGCTATTGTACAAACAGGCCAGTTCAGATCATCTGTTCTTGCCTTTCCATCAACAACAGATGGTTCATATAAGAACACAGTATATCCTCAGCATGGCAAGAAGTTATGTGTGTGGTTTTTTTTTTTTTTTTTGATTTTGAGGAATATAGTTGCCTAAGGACAGATATGTGCTTTGCTATATGACTGTCTAGTAGTAAACACCCTTTTTAAAAAGGCAGTAATTTTTCCAGAGCAAATAATGAAAACTGCACATCTGAGGACACAATGAAAACAGTGCTTTTAACAGACTGAGAAATCTGTAAAGCTGAATTCTAAATTATTATGACAAATCAACAAAGCAATGAGTCCATTCTTGTAACAATTTTAACAAAATGTAAATGAAGAGACCAGTGTCTTTTCTGCCCCCCTGCCTCCAGCAGTTAAGTAGACTTTTGTCCTGTTTCCTTACAATAAAGAACAAGAAAATTCTTCTGGCTTGGCTCTGGCAATATAACTGTTCACCTCAAAGGTACATACTAGGCTTAGAAAATTTCTAGTGATAATTCTCGAGTTTCAGAAAGCAACTGTGAGGAGTTGGTTACGATGGGGATGCATACAAAGCCATCGTTACAATGCACCTCTTCCTTCTGCTTATTGAAAGAGCAGCTTTGGAAATAGCTTGAAGAATATTTTTGATACCGGCATTTTCTTTGCTCATCACTTTGACCATTGTTACTTCTCTTTACTATGGTTATATAAACACAATCTACTTGCTTTTTCTTTCAAAGCATTCTCAGCCTAATCCCCTCCCAACCTATTCTCATTCATTTATTCCAGAGGGGAGAGCTCCCACCTCCAGTCAGCCCCTGACAGTAGGCTCCATCACCCATTTGTTACCTTTTCAAGCAAGGATCTTTGTGCTTTCTCCCCTGCTGCCCCCATGCTTGGGTAGAGCTCCTTGTTCATGTCCACAAAGCTGCCTCGTTATCCTCCTTCAAATCCCCTCTCAAGCCTCCTCTTAACTCTGATGCCAGAAGAAAAAAAAAAAGCTTGACAATGGCTGTGCTGCTGCAATATTGAGCCCACTACCTATGAAGCCGACCTCCTCATTCACTCCTCGTGCTTCCCCATCTGCTTACATCCACCTGTTGTCTCCTGTCGTTGGGTTTAAAAGTTATCACAGGAGAAAGGGCTAAATTGGCTTGAATTACTCTGCATTTGCTGAGAAAGCATATTTCTGTCAGCTGACAGGAGGCAACTTGTTACCCTGAGAAAATATCTTTATATGCCTCAGCCATCTGGATGTAAGTTCTCCGGAGGGGGTGACTTTGCTGTGTATTTGTACGCTGCCTAAGGGTCCTCGTCCTAGCTATTTCATAGCACAAAAACATTGCTGGATATATATAATAAGGATTATGTTTGCTCTTCTAGACGCCTAGTTGTGTGTGTTACCACAGCTCGGGAGCCTGAGTACATGGACAGAAGACAAAGTTTACTAAACAGTTGAATGAAATATGGATCCGTCTCTCGGAGTATTGAACATATGGCCCATATTTAAATATGACTAACACACTGGCAAAATTCTGGTCTAATAAATATTTAGTAAGTTGGGTGATAGACATACAGTTAAAAACTACCTGGATACCCATTCATTAATACAGTTACCATGAGTGGGGGGTTAAAAAAGTTCAACTTAAAGAGCAACATCATCTATCTCTATGGGGTTGCCATTCCCACTGCCACGTTGGACTAATAATCCAGCAGCATCACTCAGTCAGAACAGTTTCATAGGCAGGATTAAAACTTCTAGCTACTGGGAAATTATTTTTTTACAAAGCTAGACTTTATTTTATAGATGAAGTAGTTTTTGAGCAATACTAACAGAAGTGGGTTGGTGCTGTACAGGACAGGGATGACTTCCTCTGAGTAGGGAAATAAAGTCTCCGAATTGTTCGAAGTACGGGAAAAACACCTTTGATTGAAACAATCAACCCAATTTGCAATCTACCTTTTTTTTTTTTTTTGAGGTATTTTTACTCTAAAAGTAAATAAGCACAATTCAAAACCAAAAGTCTCAACCTTTACATTTGTGCTTGCTTATTGTCTGAAGGTGAGGCTTGAATGCCTAAAAATCCCATTTAGGAAAGTATGGGATCAGTTTGTTCCTTGCTTTTTAAAAAAAAAACACTTTAAAAAAAGTGGAAAAAAAAATCCCACAGAGGCTGCAGGGTAATGTTTTTCATTAACCCGAACACGCATTTTCAGAAGTAAACTGCATGCTTTTTTTCTGGCAATAATTAACAAATTATTGTATATCATTTTTTAAAAATTACTCCCCAGATACTGACTTTGCTGTTTCTTTACACCGATGAATATTGCCAACCTGTTTGTTTTTAGGAACAAAGAGAGAAGTCCAAAGCCCATTGCTGCAAGCCATATTTCCAATCCCTATCTCCTGCACAGTTTTGAACTATAAAAAAGAAAATCTTTTTCTAAAACTTAATATATAAAAATTAGCATGACCAAAACAGTTTCAAACCCAATCTTCAAATGAAAGTGAAAAATGAATTTGAAACTCCAAATGAAGTAACGTTTGTTTTAGCAAACAGCAATTTGTACAGATAAGGTTATTTACACAAGAGCTCAACACATTTTTTGCATCTATTTTTGACAAGATGGATCCAAAATTTAAGAAAAGTAAAATTGAATAAACAAGGGTATCTGTATATTTAAAAATCGGTTTATTCTATTACTCCGTGTAATACTAAATCAGCACAATGCAGTGCCATTTTAAGGAAGTCTTACAAAGTTTGAATGAGCAAGTGTACTTCATTACAAAAGATAAAAGTTTTTTCCTCCCAACGGTGAATACAGGTAATTTCAGAAGCTGTGGCTTATAATTATTCACTGCTGAAAGGCTTTTAAAAGGTCCATATTGAAAACAGTGACCCCCAGCTTCCTCTCAGAATGAATGGAGGTAAAAATTCTCATTTTGCTGGAATGCTGCTTGATAACTGTAGGCAAAACATGCATTTCTTCATTACCGTGCGGTCTGCAGGTTGATTTAAATAACAATATCATCCAGCATAAAAGTCACAAAAGAATTATCTGGCAATTTCAATATGTTGAAATGTATTATTAGTGCTAACAATGGGCACCTCGAGTAAATAAATGAATGCCTTTTATTGGCAGCATTACTTCCGATTATTTAGCTTTACAGAATATCAAACTTTATAATTCAACACCTTGGTCAAGAGCGTTTGCTTGCGTAACTTTTGAACTAGAATTGACATTTTTAAATGTCTCTCCAATTTCCTCTTCCTTTCTCTCCACCGTTCCCAAGAAAGTAGAAAAAAAAAATACATTGCCCAAGCACAAAGAGCATTATTGTGTCCTTCTGTAAGATATTTAAAGAGCTACCTTCATAATGTCATTATTTTTCATGGCAAAATAAACCCCAAATCTGGAAATTAGATTTTTTTTTTTTTGGTGAAAGATATCAACCCAGTGTTTATAAATTGCATCAACAGTATACAAAATACATTAGCAGTCTTTTCTGACCTGCAAATCCCACAGATCTCCCAGAAAAAATTAACATTTTAGAATCACATTATTACAGGAATATCACCTCTGTCGCAAGACATCCCAACTCGATTCATTACCATTAAGATACAAACTACAGCACAAGCGGTATCCAGCCTCTGGGCTTGATACGGTGTCCAAAAACACATGATGACTGCAAGTGCTCTCTTAGAAAGCATTCCCACCGCGTGTCTTCAAAGAGCTCCAGGAGAAGGAGCTGTGTTGGTTATCAGAGATCTCACAGCACTTGACTTTGCAGAGTATCCTGACTGTTTCTGCAGTTTTCAGGGTGGAAACTCAAGCCTGGCTCCTTGACTCCAAATAGACAGGATTCATCCCCACTCCAGAATTCCCACCCCCATTGTTAGTAATCCAGCTGCAACCAGTGCAGTACCCAGACATGACAAGCTTCAATGCGGTCTCTATCAAAACAGGTGACTGTAATTTGATCATGGCCATGAACGGGGCTGTGACACTGACCGCAGAGCTCTCACACAGCTCTTTGTTCTGGTGACGCTTTGTGGGTTCTGCCACACGTTCCCTGAGCTGCCTTTCAGATACACTGTCCTCCTCTGCTGTGCCAGCCCTTGGTTGCTTCACCTTTGCATGATGTTTCTGTCCCTACGGCAGAGCTGATGCCACAGAACGGTTGGCTCAGTGCAAAGCTTGATGGTTCAGCTTACATCACCAAAGGCTAAGCTTAATTTAAGCCTCTGGTCTTTGCACTGAAATGACAGAAGCACATCCCCTCACATTCAATTTTTGTCAGGTAACGTCTCGCACTCCAAGGCATCTAGCTGTGGTGTGTATCTGTCAATAGCCTGCTCTTACCAAGTTTGTTAGTCACTTCCTCACTTTCAGGTTATCCACTTAAGAGGATACCTCAAAATAAAATGCCTCACATGAAAATGGCAGCTTCAGTTGAGCCTAAAGAAAGAAGAAACTTTTCCCAAAAGACAATGAACACAACCAAGCTGTGCAGGATGACTTGGGCAAGCATATTTATACCATCATCACAAAGACGATCCTAGAAAAGGATGGAGACTGTTGGGATATGCTGAACCAGACAGCAGCTTTAAAACATGGATATACTAAAATGATTCCTTTTTTCCTACCAGTGTAGCAAGGATGCAAACTGTAATTCAGGAAGACAAAATGTACTTATTTTTTAGGTCGAGAGAGGTTCTCCTCCCCCTCTACTCTGCCCTGGTGAGACCGCATCTGGAATATTGCGTCCAGTTCTGGGCCCCTCAGTTCCATAAGGACAGGGAACTGCTGAAGAGAGTCCAGCGCAGGGCCACAAAGATGATGAAGGGAGTGGAGCATCTCCCTTATGAGGAAAGGCTGAGGGAGCTGGGGCTCTTTAGCTTGGAGGAGACTGAGGGGTGACCTCATCAATGTTTATAAATATATAAAGGGTGAGTGTCACAAGGATGGAGCCAGGCTCTTCTCGGTGACGACCAACAGTAAGACAAGGGGTAATGGGTTCAAGCTGGAACACAAGAGGTTCCACTTAAATCTGAGAAGAAACGTCTTCACAGTGAGGGTAACAGAACACTGGAACAGGCTGCCCAGGGGGGTTGTGGATTCTCCTTCTCTGGAGACATTCAAAACCCGCCTGGACGCCTTCCTGTGTAACCTCATCTGGGTGTTCCTCTTCCAGCAGGGGGATTGGACTAGATGATCTTTTGAGGTCCTTTCCAATCCCTAACATTCTGTGATTTTCACACATCTACAGGTAAAGAGAAATACAGTTCTGTTTAACATTAGCTATATTGCTTTCATGACAATACATAGCTTGGCACAATGTCAACCTCAAATGACTGCAGAGTTTATAATGACTGACATGACAGAAGTCAGTCTTGTAATTAAGGCAGCATATTCAGATATGGGAAACTGAGGTTCACTTCTCAATCACATTCTCTGCTTTATCTTTGGTAAGTCACAATCTGTGCATCTGGAGCATACGGCAGAGATAACACTGCTCCTTGCTCCCATTCTTTGTCTTGACAACCAAGATTATTAACTCATCAGCACAGACGATTTCTCTTAATTTGTGTTTATATGATAATTTGTACAACATGGCCCTAATTTCAGATGGAGACTCTATGCACCACTATACTTCTAAATAAAGCCTGGCTAGATTTCTTCAAGTCCACAGAGCCAAATTACAGCAATTCATTGAAATAAATTGAGGAAGGGCTTGTATATGGAAAGATATAAAGGGACTGAACATGTGGTTAGCAAGGGGGAGTTTCTTGTGCTGTTAATCCAATTCCAGGGTGACTGCTGGGAATCTTCTTTACTCAGTAAAGCCCTTAATTATGAAGACAGTCTACACAGAACTGCTGAGGACAAAAACAATGAACAAGTGTCATGGTTAAACTACCTTTGCTTTTATAATTGGCTCATTTCAAATGTCTAACAGAGAAGTCCACAAACTCAGAACTGCTGGATCAGAAGCATTATATTGTTTTTATATGATAGGCCAATGCCATCCACATCCTGTAGCTAAAAAGGTATGCATGTTCATCTCTGAAAGTATTTATAAATATCATATAACTGCTGCAAGGAGTAAATAGCAGGGAATAGTAGTAGTAACCTGTGACAACTCCAACATGCGATACTGAAAACAAAAAAAGCAATTCAGACCTTTCAAATGCTGGCACTAAATACAGCTGGGTAATGTGTTTCTACAGCTCTCACTCTACACGTGTGATCTCACCCTCAGGTCTATAGCCAAACACAGGAAGAGAAAAAAAGGGGAGCTGCAGAAACATGTGAGAAAAAAAATAATAAGTAGTAGACCATTCTTCTGCTCCTATTGCTATGTGGCAGAGAGACAACGTTAGCAATGGAAATTCTGCTGCAGGCAGCCAAATATTCAAAGAGAAAATGAATTCAAGCAGCAACAGACCCGCTCAAGAAGATCCTGCAGCCAGACTTACAGCCTTTCTTAGGTTCCCTGCATAGACAGGTCTGATCACGCATGACGTCTTTATTTCTATTTTTTTAATATAAGCGCAAAAATGGTTCATTGCTCCTAATTTCAGCATATTTTTTGATCTAGCGTGCAAACAGCCAGACAGTCCCACACTGATCAATATCATCCAAATACTGAAAAGGTTCTAATAAAATATTAACTTAGTGCTCTGACCAGTTACTAATGGAAGCTTTCTCAGTTATTACAACCATTGTGTCAAAACTCAAGTCAATGGAATTTACCCAAGTTCTGTCCAAGGAATATGACACAGGAATGTAATACACATATGGCAAAGATTTAATGTATGTGATGACTGCTAGGCAAACGATGTTTTTATTGTCCAAGAAACAATGGCACATTCAAATCCAGTATAAGTAAGGAGTGAATAACTATGTTAGATCATCGCACCACAAGGGAAATACAGAAGAAAAATTTGTTGCAAATTTAGTCTCTCTGTGAACGGAGTACAATGATACAGAGGACAGGCAGACCATCAGGAATCCAATTGCTTTGGGAAGAGGGGGGCTGGCATTTTTTTATTGCCAGCAATTTTCTAATGAACTGTTGACAATCACAGATGTTCTTACACCTCAAACAGCTGGGGTTCTCAAAAATTCACCATGTGGCCAAGTATCAAATTTTAACTGGCCTTTACCTGCCTTTGCAGTTCTGACTACTGAGAGTAAGCCAGTGATTTACATTTTTGCTGTTAGTAGTTGCTAGCTAAATTAAAAAGTTTTCACACAGGAGTAATGGTAGTTTGCCTTTACCCTGTTGTGTAGGTAAACACTGCAGCCTAAAACCAGGAGTAAACAACAAAATGAGAGGCACCTTGTAAATAACAAAGGCAAGCAAATTTCCTAGTTGGAAAGAAATATATCATTTTTCGCTTAGCTCTTTGGTGATTTTGCACATTTTAATAATGCTCCTAGTTTTCCCCAGACTTCTCCTGTGTTTGGTGACCAAAAAATCCAATTAAAAGTGGATTTTCATACTACTTGTACTCTTGCAGATTAAACTACAACAGACTGTCACACTGGGGTTCCTCCCACGTGGGAACACTGCACTCAATGTCCTCCTTACACATGCAGGACCGCAAGGCACAGGGGCTGTTGGCCCAGGACTACTATCAAGATACCAAGATTGCCCAGTAGCTCGGTGCACCCCAGTGCCCAGAGCTCCCATCTGATCAGCAGTTTATGATGCTTCAGTGTTCCGGAGCATGGGAAGACCTACAGCAAATGCATCCAAAAACTTTCATGTTTAATTTGCTGTATCTCTATGCATCCACAAAAAACGCACGGCAAGATGTGAAAAAACAGGTACGGCTTTTTGCACGTCACTGATGCACCTCTGGTGGTACTCGCTGGGCTTAGACTGGGTTTCATGAAGATGGGACTGTACCACAGAACTTGTTGAATCATGGGTTCTCCTCCTCTCGTGCAGAAAGCCTCTCCTGTGGTCTCTTTCTGTAAAACAGTAATCTCTCTAATGAGAGACTGTCTTGCTTGTTCTCTCCTACCCAAGCTCTCTGTGTGTTCTCCAAAACTTTAGATTTTTAAAGAATTATGCTAAAACAACTGGCCTTCTGTTCTATCTCAGGTGAAGTTTTATTGTTGCAGACCCCAAGCCTGTGTCAAGGAGCCAGAATGAACAGAATTTCAAAAGCCGCTCCCATCCTATTGTGCTATGAAGCATCTTTTGAAAAGGAGCCAGCCTGCCACTCACTCTGTACAGTTAGCACCTTCTCCCTTCCCAAGGAATCTCAATCCAAAAAGGAGATAAGACAACAACGGAGAAGGTAAATTAGCCCAATATTCAAAATGGAGATTGCAGTCAGGTGTAGAAACACAGGGTACCTATGGTTTCAAGGAGAATCTGTAGATTTTACAGGGCACTCTGATATAATCCAGCATCACTATATACAGGTATGTATTGTTGTTCCTTCAGCACAGTTTGACAGATATGGCAAACATACACTTCTGATTGAAAAAAAAAAAACAAAAAACAAAAGGTTTTGGAAAAAAACTCCTATACGACTTTCCTCAGATACCACTAGTATAAAAACTTTTCTGTCTCTCTGTCACATAGTTCCTTCCTTTTTCTCCTCACCTCATAAAAAGTAAATCATCCTCTAAAAAAAGCCAAGTAATATTTTTAAGCAATATTTTTTTCTGGAGTCATGTAATGTTTGGGTCTGTTCCAATTCCTATGCAGGAAATCTAGATAACATCTAAATGGCAATGAGATTTTCGTTGAAGAGAAGCTACTGTGTAGATCTAACATCTTCTCTCCGAAATGAAGTAATTGGTTCAATTGTAAATGACCAAGAACTCTATTCTACTAAGTTACCCAATACACAAAAATAAGGAAAAGCTATGGAAGACTACCTCCATATCAGCCCTTAAGTCAGAAGCACTTATTTATCCTATGGTTTAGCACAAGCTCCAGCCAAAGCTTTTTTTGGTCAACCTGAGTGGCCATCAAAACCAGAGGTCACCAGGGGGATGTGGATGGACAGAGAGTGCTGACACACATGACAGCAGATAATTTGGACTGACTGAAGCTGCATCCCACTGAGCTCCTGGAGGTTTTCACCTTCACTGGAGAGGTGGCTGAATGGGAAATGAATCTACTCATGAACAGCTGCAGTTTACAGCCCAGTATTACACTGTAAATTAAACCAACATCAGGCTACGTTAATACAGCAGATTATAAAGAGTGGTGGAGGAACAAATGCACATCCCATTCAGCTATCACCACAGTGGCTGCGCTAACTTCCCAAAGAAAGGTAGTATGCACAGCCATGAGGAAAAGCTGCTTCAGCCATGCTAGCTTAATTCATTGTTGAACATGTTTGTAAACCCCAGATATCACACAGAGATAAACCTGGTTTCCTTTGTGAATTGAGCTGGGATGCAGGGAAAAAACTATTTCAAAGAAAAAAGTAAAATAATCAAAAGTCAAAATAGGCACAGATAACAATCACATCAAGTTTAAAAATATGAAATGAATGAGCAAGTACTCATCCCAAAGCCTACGAATATTGTCACTGTCTTCACTGCTTAAACAGAGGTGATCCAGGGACATGAAAATTACCAATGGGGCAAGGAGAACTGCAGCAGGGATCCAGCCCAGAGATGAGCTTGAAGCTCTGAAGAACAATCTGCCTCCTGCCCTTCAAAGCCAGGTCTAGGAACAACCTGAGAAGATGGACAGAACAGGTTAAAACAGACACATTGATCTGAGTAACAGGCTTGGTACAGCAGGAAGGTGGGGGGCAGGAATGATGTTTGGCATCTCAAAGATAACTAAGCCTAGAACCCAGAAAAACGTGGCATCTACACGTGACATATAGGTGGAATTTAAGCACCTCTATTTAAGACTGAGCATTGCAGCTTTGGCAGAAGAGGTGGGAAGCAGTCCCTGCTCAGCCTCTCCTTAATGTGGCTCCTAAGCTTAGCTCAGATTTATGAATCCCATGCTTGGAAGCAGGCCCCTAAAAGACAGGAGTGGCAAATTTCCTTTGCACGACCTGGGCTCAAATGGCCACCATTAACCGAGGGTGAATTGTATTGTCAGACAAAAGCTTTTGAAAGCAAAGTGTTAGTAAAGCACACTTAAACATACTGACATATAAAAAAAAAATTCCTAGTGGCATATTTCATGGACGCTAACCTTACAAAACTTACGAATTTATGGAAGCTTTGCCAATGGCGAAGTGTCACTAGAAATGTTATATAATTAGGACTAAACACAAGGAAAAAAAGACTTCAACTTGAAACTATCCATGAAATCACAAGTGTTTGCTTTACTTAGACTGTAGAACTATATTTGCAAAGATGCCAGAACGGTATAACTAGCCATGTTCAAAGAGTAAAGAACAAATAATAACTAGTTAAATGCTATGCAACAGCCTAAAAATACTATCATTAAGTTAAAAAAACTGGTTCTCCTAGAACATTAAAACGACCCATTAAATGAAAAAACTAATAATTGGTACTACTGAGTTGTGACACTTCATAACCTGTGCAGAAAAGCAGCAAATGAGATCTAGGGAAAAAAAAAAATATCACTGAAGCAGGATTTAATTTGTACTGTAATATTAAGTCAATTCCAGTCTAGAAAACCACACGAAGATAGATAATAACAGTGAGGTTCTTAAAACCCTGAAGAGAAGGAACTCCTGAACCATGATTGAAACTTATATTCTCAAACTACCTGGCTGGGTTATGGTACTGTAGGACAATGTTCCCTAAGAACTATATCATATCAACACACAAGGTCATTACCTTAAAGTCAGTGGTTCTTTTTTAACCTTAATGTTCTTGCACAGTTAAACATTCTCAGCCACGTGGAAAGAGAGAAGGGAAGGGGAGGGAAATTCAAACATCAGCTGCTCTTTGCTACTATTGTTTTTCCCCACAGTTGATTCCCCTGATTTCACTGCTATCGAGTTTGCACAAAATTGAAAACAAGTTCAGTCAATCACTTAAATTATTAAATTCTGAATATAAATATATGCTTTAGTGAGGGGCAGGTTGGAAAAAGCATGGGCCAAATCCAGCTTGGCTGGAACTGCTAAGAGACCAGTGGTTTAAGAACCACCTCCAGCTTTTGATGGCTGGAGTCCCCTGCTGGTATTCACAGCACATCAGGAGAGGAGAAGCAGTACAAGGTGGTAGAGTTTATGTTGGACCTCTCAAGTTTGCTCAGAAGAGATGAGAGCAGGACAGCCGCTCCAGGCTACGGGGACTGCAGTTTTTGCAGCCACAGAACAGCACTGTGGCCCCTCTCTCTCCCTGGGACTCTGGTCAGATTGAAGGACCCACTGATCAGCTGCATCCACAAGTTGTAGAGTGCTAATGCTTGGTCTCCACGGGAATCTTTTTTTCTGGTGTTGCTGTGCTGGCTGGTAACAAGAAAGAAAAACCAAACCAAACCCTGCCAACATTATTTTTCCAGCAAAACTTCCAGAGTTAATGTAGTATTATAGTAGCGACGGAAACATGCTATTGTTGACTCAGCTCATGTCCTTCAGAGAAGTGGGGTAGCTATGCCAGGGATAACATCGGCATCAGCATCAAGTTTGGTGCTGACCTTGACTGGGGCTGGTGCCAACTACAATGAGTTACAACATCTTGCCCAATAAAACACGGCAACAGATTCACCAAATATTCCCTGTGAGTGAGATATACTAGTAGGAAGAACTCCCCAGGCAAGCGTGCAATATATCACCTCTAGGGTGCTTCAGTGAAATGGCAAAACCAAAATGGCTGTTGGAATGGAGAGACAGTGTTGTTAAACCTAGACTGGAATGGAGGCGACACAGCTTAAGAAACAGGCTGTTGACTAAGCAATGGGAAACATCAGCTTGACAACAAGGTAATCAGAAACGATTGCAGGCTCTCTCTTTATATCTAGATCTGCACGTCAAAGCCACTGTGGTTTTGACAATGACCATCAATTTACAGGCCTGCTACAATATTTCTGTCATCACCTTCCATTGAGACACTGAGTTAATTCATATTTATTTTTGAATGACTCAGGGCAGCATGTTACACAGGCAGTAATAATGTTTGAATTAGCACAAGGTGGTGCCATCAATGGCTCTTAAGCTAATATTACTAGGACAAAACTAAAATCCCATTAAAAGGAAAGCATCTTCAGTACTGAGCATTAGAGTATTTCCATACTAAATCTTATTCATAAACACTGCAGTATAGTGAGAAAACAAATAGATATTAGCCTGAAATATTTAAGTACTGAGTCTAATACTGCTGAGCCGGCATTAGCTGTCATAATCGATGGGAATTGTTTACACAGACTCCATTCCTTCGGTTACGCAAACAGATCCTGTGTAAACACTAGACCGAACACATCGGTGCGTGGCCCCATTCCAGGCTACTCGGAAATGTAAGCGAGTTCCAGTCTCAATGACAGCATCACCCCACGGCCAGAGCTCACAAAGCAGGGATGAGGCAACCTACACTGAAATTCCTCACCCAGGACATACATGTGACAGGGGGCAAGCCACTGACACTCCAAAATAATTTTTTCCACTCCTGTGAAGTCTGTTTTTCTCCCACAGCTCTTGAAGAATTACGGCACAAAGTGAAAAGATGTGTGTTCTTTATTACTCCTACGCAGAAATCCTATAGGATTTAGTAACTGTGGTGGGGTTGGGTTGGATTTTTACCTAGGATGACAGAAGAGATTTCTGCAATGGAAACTTAGAGGATGATTCAAAGCCTTACAGAAAGAATACTCACTTTCACTAAATTTGAAGAGTTGGGAGAAAAAGCTTGAGAGCTCTGCTGATGCTAGATTTTCTTATTCAGATTCACTATTTCTTTTTAGAGGAGAAAAATGTTTCTCTCAGTATCGTCATCTAGAAGCTATATTTTTCTCATGTCCCACTAAATACCTTTTTATAATCTCCCTGTTCTTTCTTAATATTAATGTAATGTATATATCCAGTTATTTTATAAACTTTGCCAGCATGTGACGTGATTCTAGTGCTCATGAAATTAAAGCCAACTTCAATATTTTTTACTTCAGGATAGTTATCAGGAGAACACTGTCTGATTCAGAAGAAAGAAAACATGCTTCCTTGATGCATTAGAATGTTATCAACTTCTTACTATACCTAAATAAACTTTACTAGGATGAAGAAGTTTACTATACGCTCATAAAATGGAACCATTGCTGAAGCCCCTAATGTTTGTTTGACGTTTTACAGCTGATGGGAAAGGATACTAAAAGGCAATTATGTGGTTGAAATGGAGTTTCATAGTTTACAGACAAATTTAAGATAAACATTCAAAGCGAACTCTGGATTTTGTTCACGAAATGCACCAGCTACCCATTTGAGCCATATCCTTATAAAATCTATTCAGGGTAACATCATCACACTTAAATCACATTAATACTACTAATTTGTTAATTTAGCTCATTTTTGAGAACGGGAGAAGCCAATTTGATCTGCTGTTTACCAAAGCCATACAGCTCATTAATATTGCTAGCAAACCATTACCGTAGCACGGTGAAAGTCAGCCGACCTGGTGGAAATATGAAAGCGTGACGAGGAGACAGGAAGAGTCAGAAGGGCTGCGTATTTCTCAGGGATGAGTTTTCACAACACTGGTCAACAGTTGACATCAAAGTTAACACAACAAACTTCACTTGATAATTTAAAGAAAAAGTTTAGTTGAAAATCTGGACAATTCTAAACCTCCTGAAAGAGAAGGCCAGTGAAGAAATGCTTCCTTCCACAGCTCTGCCAATTCTTTTCATTCAGATCTGGAATATTCGGCAGAAGCTTCTAAGTCCCCGACCTCTTCAGAGCAAAGCTTTCAAATCAGGCCGCTGTACCAGGTTTTCCAATAAAAAAATTCAGCTGAGAACACAACTCTCTTCACAAACCACGGCATGTCTGAAGCGAGGTTGCAAGCACCACAAGCAAATGTGTTAACCACCATCTCACTGGCCTCCATCACGCTTTCCCTATCATCCCCACTTTAAAGAGCATTTTCATAATTTGTTGTCTGGAAGGCAAAATATTTAATGCTAATGTATTCAGGAATAGTACGTGGGAAGTTCCTAGGTTCAACAGTCCTTTTCTTGCCTTATCTGACAAAAGCATTTTGACTGTTTAATAATAACAACAAAAATCCACATTTTAAATCCCTGAGAGAAAATATTTGTTTTAATTACAAAGCTGTTGATCAATTTAACCCTGTGTAAGCACCATATTTAGCTAACATTAAACTGAAAAATACCTGAGTAATTAACATGGCATCTTTTAAGAACCTTCTTCTAAAAGCTTTTAAGAACTTCTGTTCACTGTTTTATGTCAAGATAACTGAAATGCTTACTTTCTGCCTCAAACAACTGGAGTATCAGAACAGTTACCTTGCATGAGAAAGCCTTTTCCACCTCCTTTCTGGAATGCATCAAAATGTGCTTGAACTACTCTTTAGAGAATCTGATGTAGATCACCACTCTACAGCACAGTTCCTGAGGTTCTGTCACAAACCTATTGCATCTCTTGAGGACTTGAGAAATTCATTGTACCTTGGTTTGTCTGTTTATAAAATTGCCAGGACATTTTAAATTGTGTTCTCACCTCATGCACTTGTCAGTTTATTTCAGGGAATAAAATTTCTTTCAAACTTTGAATTACAACGAAAGAGTGTTAGTTGACCAGCTGTTAAACAAAGAATCCTCTGGTTTCTTAGAGTACTTCATGATGTGCGATGCCCAAGAAATATATGCATGAACAAAACTTTAATTGTGATTATATTAGTGACTATATCTCTAGAGGACAGAATTATAAAAAGTGTCATTGTTTTCATATGTACAAGAAATCGTATTTCAGCTGGCTGCTAACTATAACTAGCTAAAACGGAGGTCCATCACTTTTACCCTGAATACATCCTTACTTTCCAAGGAGTCAATGAAGCCAATGGAACCACTCACTGAACAAGGATATTGGAATTCAGCCTCTAAATCAGTCCGCTAACTGGTTAAATTTTGCTTACATAGAAAATGGTTAGAAAGCAATTCCGAGTTATGCATAAATAGAGCAGAAGTGCTCTACAGCCAGACAAAAATCTTGGACTGCTGCAGCAATTACGGGAAGTTAAGCTCCAGATTTGCTCTAGTTTTTAAGGAGAGCTTTGGGCTATGTTATATCTGTGCTACGTACAAAATGGAGTGCCCCTTCTTCCCCAAAATAAAGCTGTATTAGTCATAGTAAAAATTCTTTGTTTAACAAGATCTTTGACCTTGCAGAAATTAGAAGCACAGCACATTCAGCTTTAATTCTTTACTTATTTGACTCTTAAAAGGAGGCCAAATTTATTTTGAACAGCAAAAGCTGGATTTGCTTTTAACTCACAAATAACAAAGATATTTCTTGTACTTATTTAGAACAAAACCTAGTAGAAAAGGTCTTTGAGAGCAGAGCAGTTCTGGAAACAGCTTGGCAGTAAACCTAGTTGTAAGAAAAGGTGAGAGGAATGTGAACCAAACTACAGGTGCTACAAGAAAAAACACTTAATGCTATGCATGTTAAATGGGTCCACAAAGGCCTTTGAGAACCATGTACTACAGAATTAAGGGGCCTCACAGCTTCCCATTGAGATGTTTCAAATTTCACTACCGTAAGAACTTGCCATTCCATAACATAACCAGACCCCAATATCACTTCCCAGTGTATCCTGATGCTGATTCCATGCCATGCTCTAGACTTTACTAGAGAAACAATGGCATTCGAAATCAATCCTCAAGGGCAGTCTTAAGCTTTTTAGCTATTGTGAGCTACAAGACCTGAAGTGGTTGTACAGTTTCCTCTCCAGGGCAATAACATAACACTCCCCAACGGTTTCTGGCATTGCATGAGAAAGAGCATGTGGGCCTTTCTGGCCAGTGTTTGACACTGAGAAGGAGAGCAGGGCAGGCACCTGGTATGGGAGACACCTGGTGAGGTCCAGAACCAACCCGGGAATAAGTTAGTTAATTAATTTCCTACAAAACTCAAAAGGTACAGGAAGATTCTAAGCAGGTTCATGAAAGGTAAAAGCTTTCAGAGAGAAAAGAGAGGTATGGCAAAAAAGCACACCTAGACACGGCTATATGTGACTAGAAATATATGCATCCATTCACAGGAAGTCTTAAAAACAACAAATTGTTTAGAAAAGTTGCAATGTTTAGGACCTAGAGATCACTGCTCAGTCTCAAAGCTTCTCATGGACAATAAGCATCTATCATCAAACTGTCAGTTCAAAACACTGTGCCTTATGCAGTTGTGGGTCACCAGTTGTCCACAAGAACAGCTGTGAAACTTGGATCAAGTTGCCTTCACTGTATTGAAATACTGCAGTAAGAGGCTAGTTTTCCCTGCAGGTGTTATACAGAAGAATGGAAAACCACATTCTCCAACGATACCTTCAGCCTTGTGTGAAGGATAGTTGTGCTGCATCAGAAGCACATCAGAAACTGTCCTGGAGTCACTATTCAACCTAATGAACCCTTGAGACACCAAGTTATGCCATCCATAGACTGGCAGGCAGTAAACGGGAAGGAAGGGTATCTGGCAGAGGGATGATGGTCTGCACAAAGGCCAACAATAGAGAAGCCTTGCTAGGGAATAAAATACTTTCTCATCTTCCTTCCATCCCACTTTGTCATTAGCCCTTTTCATGGGTAGCTTATCATTGTAATTGTATTTATGTAAAAAGGCTCAAAGCTAAATCAAAACAGGATGGTGATGGAAATCTGTTGAATCCTTGTAAATTCAGTACGACAGCTTACATTTTATGACATAAACTAATTAAAACATGCTTATTTTGTTTCTCGAACAGCATTTGAACTCAATGAAATAAAATATTTCATGGACATCAACAGGGAGAGAAAGGGAAATAATCTATCACATCGCCAGCATAGAGAAACATCATACGTATCCACCAACATGGACAAAACCAGGCATACACACAGCTGGGTAGGGTGCAAAACTATAATTTTGTTCACCCCTGAGAAACCTCTACAGGCAGCAGTTAGTTTGAGAAAAGAGTGAAATGCCAGACTAAAGACACACTGTGTTTTCACAGGAAAGCCCATCAAAACTGAACAGTTTCAGAGGTTCCAGTTTGTTTGTGACTCTAGGATGCAATTTCTCCTTGAGTCTTGGTTCCGTACATTAGATCTCAGCAAAGACATCCCCAAGAGAATATCACTTCAAGCATCCAAAATGAGCCCTTTTTATATGTGGCAAAATAAAAGCATGAAAGACCTGAAAAACCCCATTAACATTTTTAATTAGTCCTGGTTTTCAAAAACCTGACTTCTATCTCATATCATATTTAGGCAGTAATTTGTTGGCCACAGATGTTGCTCTAAAATTGGAAGCAGAAGTTCTTTTTATCAGGGATTTTGAATAAAGAAAACTCATATCTAGAACAGAATAAGGTAACATTTTATAAAAGTGTATATCTAATACATTTTATATATATAGTCCTATTACTAGGCAAAGTAGTGCTTTTTTGTTGTTTCATAATGCTATGACCATCTGAAAAAGATGCCAGTTTTGTACACAATCTATTTCAGTTTCTCCATATGGTTTAAATGTAAGGGAAAAGGTCAAACAGAACCTTAAATATTTAAACTGGTCAATGACAGTCATGCTACAATGAATTATCTCAAGTTTACTGTTAAATATGGATAGCCTTTAAGGTAACCTCAAGTACATGTCATGGCTTTCTAATGAGTTATTAAGTTATTAAGCTATGAAATATTTCTGAATTTTAAGCAAGACTAAGGACTAGAACCCAAGTAAAACAAATTAGAAGGATAATAATTATGCAACATCTTGAGATGTACCAGACAGTCACACTATGCATATATCAAAAATACATTAATAAACTGAACATATTAATAAAAAGCTAAGCTGGCCCTTCAAGACCTCAGCACTAATTGGAAAGGATTTAGACAGCACATCTTGAATAACTTCCATTAACAGTTTTGGTAAGTCACTTTTCAACTATCTAAAACTGGAATAACTTATTCTTAAACCATATAGTTCGTCTACTGTATTATCATTTGTGAAAGATCAGTGAAACATCATTAGGCAGCTGAGTAATGAAACAATTGTCTAATTGCCCCAGCTTGAATCTTATTTCTGATGAACTTATATGATTAACCATGAACTGGTTTCTAGATTTTAAGCACCACAGTTCAATTAAAGGCCAACGATTATCATCATCCCTGAAATAATTTACTTTGAACTCTGAAGAATTCTTTCAAAAAGGGTGACATTTGAGCAGGTTTTATTTTTAACGAAGAGGCAAGCTCCAGAACCAAGAGGCAGCAGTTGGGCCACCGTACCCAGAAGGGCAGGAAGCCCATGCAACCCTTCTGTAACTTTGTGATCTGCTGTGGGACCATCCTGCAGAACGACGAGAGATTATTGCAGCAGGAACAACTACCCGGCTTCCCATTTGGCAGCTGACAAGTTGCTTCTGGGTCTTTTGAGTAACAGTCACTTATCCAAAGTATTTTTATAAAAGCCTGAGTACATGCATGCACACCTAGAGTCCATGCATCAGGAAGCCAGGCAGCCATTAACAGAAGGACTTTCTGCTGGCAAAATTCCTGCTGAGCTGGGAGACAGACTCCCAACCCACACCCTGACAGTAACGGCCAGGGACATCTCACGTCAGGGTTTACCCAAACAACTATGTGAGGACCAGGTCCAAGCCATGGTAACAGTTACCTTGAATCCTATGACATCAACTCTTTCAGTTGGTCCCAGGCTATACTTCATGGTCTAGATGAATTTTTGTGACTCCCTGATATTCACACTCTGGGATTTTCACCTACTGCCAGCCTGGACATAATCCCTTTCTGGAGCTCTTGCTCAGTTCTGTTTTCTGCCCCTCTTTGCAGAGCAGAGCACACAACATTTTGGGCAAGTGTCTGCCACCTACCCAGACCGTGGCTGTAGCTCAGAAAGCAGCTTCCAGGGAGAGAGAGAGAGACTCCAGAGCAAACTCACCAGTTATATCACTCCCCGTGGGGACCGGGAAACCCTAAAACTGATGTCCTACCCGAACAGCTAGCCACTGGGCTATCTTGGAATGGGTGTCTCGTAGCTCTCCTGTTGGAAGTGTTCAGATTTGGACAAAAAAGCCTATCTTACATGTGCCGTGAGAGTAGCCACAAGGCTACAGTTAGTTGCTCCTTCTGTGATGGCATAAACTGAGCACACTACATTTGGGAACCCTGGGAGCAAAGCATTTTCTGGGACTTGGGAAATTCGGAGTCCAGACATTGATCTGAATATAAAAAAAAAATATATATATATATATATATATATAAAAAAAAATCCAGTACTGGAGCTGGATTTTCTGTAACTCATGGGTGTCCTAACTTGTGCATGATATGCTATTTGGAGGAACAGAGAGGGCGGTGAGGAAAAGGAAGAAAGCATGCAAATCTTTCTGAAAATGCAAGTATTTTTCAGGAGGGAAAACTGTTTATCTCCAGTGATTGTCTGGCAGATTGTATAAACAATAAACCGTCAGTAACAATAACCGTCAGTAAGTAACGGGTGCTCATTTAAAATAATGATCTATGATAATCAAAGCTATTCATTATATCTTTTTGCATTGCATATAAATGGAGTAGGTTTAACAGTATTCTGCAAAATACGATACCCTCGAACATGTTTTTGGAAATGAGCATATACCAAGTTCAGCTGCTTGCTTGTATCTGTACTTAGAACTTAAGCCACTCATACAAAATGTCCAGGCCATGAGAACAGAGTAATACCATTAGGAATGACACAGTTGGTAATATCTGACTATATCTGAGTGCTTTTTTCAAAGCTGCAATGTCCTCTTCTTTATAAATCTGGTAAGAAACAACAGTCTCAGAATGACTGTGAATATCTGAGAACATCTCCTGTAATTTCAGAAGATGCAGGTAAAGAGAATACTTTGTCACAGGGAAATACAGAGAGAGACAGGACACCGCGTTTTCTCGTGAGCACTTGGTAGAGTGAAAGTACCCACGTACGGGAGAGTTCGGGTGGAAGAGAACAGCACCTTGCTGTGCTGGTATTGCCCCGGGTCAGGGGTTTTGCCATGGGGCACATCCAGACCTTTGTATTTGTTCATAAGCAACGGCCCTGCCATGCCAATAGCCGAAGTCTCCCTTGACGTGAAGAAATCTACATTAAGGTGCAGATCACAGATTTGGCTCTTCCCTGTAACCCCCCTGCAACACAAAGCGTATTACAAATCTGCTACAGGAATCACTTCATCCAACACAGATACGCAGAAGTCTCAAGGGTGGAAAGTGGCAGCTGTTCAACACATTCACTCATAGAAACACTGCTCACCATCAGTATTTGTTTCCCTGTTGTTACACAGTCATAGTAGTGGTGAAAACGTTTGAAATATTTGTTTGCTTTTCGGAAACAATCCTATAATGGCATTTTTTGCTGCTAATAACACTTTGTGAACTGCAGATTAATGAGTAAAACAAGTGGTTAAAGATAGCTTTTAAATATCATTCCTTTCTCTACTCATTTTATAGCTCAAGAGCCATATGTCTCTCTTTAACATGCGATCCGCAATGTAATACTCCATGAGCTTCCATATCTGTCTTGTATAATAGTTTCAAATAAAATTTGGCTCTCTGTATATCTTAACCTTGGGAACAGGACTCTTAAAATCCTAGAGGCCAAATACCAATATCCCTATAGGATTATCATGCACATCTGCATTTCTGGAAAGACGATATTTTTAAGGGAAAAGCTTTCAATTAAGTGTTCCTCCAGAAACTATTGTTTTGCCCAGCTCTTTCTTGTTGCTCTCCTGGTAAGGTGGACACCACAGGGCAAACCTTTGCCATGCTACAATTTCATCTGGTAGGCACCGTAAGAATGAATATTCATAATAAACATCCTTTAGATTTCCAGAGGTGAGGTACAGCTGCCTTGCAAGAGTTTGTGTTCTAGCAAGAGGACTGGAGGAACTCCCTCATTTCCCCACCTGAGACTCGATTTTACCCTGTCATTTGCAGGCAGAAAGTTGCTAACAACCCGCTGGAACTGTGAATGAAGCCACAAATGCCAGAATTCAGTCAATCTCTTACGTTTTTGCTTTCAGCCAAAGTACTTAAGACACTGGGTAGCAGACACTGCAGATACAGTTGTAAGAGTGTTTCCATTTTAACCTCCTGTTTACAGTTCATAACCCAAAGTTTCTTGGAAGTTGCACTTTTGAGAAGGAAATTTCTCATTTTTGGTTTTGGCTAGGTGATCTGCTTGCTTGGGGTGTTTGTTTGTTTGTTTGGGGCATTTTTATATTTGAACAAATGCAGTTCAGCTATTTGAACAAGCAAAATATTAAACATGCTTATTTACCTTAAATACACCTTTTTTTTTTTAGTTGATTTTTGAAGCTGAAATGGCAAAGGGGTTAACAGCTAAAATCCCGAATGAAAACTGAGAATTCTTACCAAGAATAAGGGGCTGGGCTTGTCTTAGAGAGAAAATATTCTGGTTTCAACAAGACACATGAGCCTG
The DNA here is from genome assembly GCF_036013445.1 of Caloenas nicobarica. Classification (NCBI taxonomy): domain Eukaryota; kingdom Metazoa; phylum Chordata; class Aves; order Columbiformes; family Columbidae; genus Caloenas; species Caloenas nicobarica. The sequence goes on from NC_088251.1 coordinate 10,036,465, forward strand.
AGCAAACTGAGTACTGACCACATGCAGTAGATCTTTTGTTTGTGTTTTTGCTGAACTAAGAAAGGATGGACCCAAGGGAGAGATTAACAAACTGAGGCTACTCGGTTCACAATGTTTGTTGTCCAAGTCACAGAGCAACAAAGAAAAAATGCCAGAGAGTCCAGATATTCCAAAAACCTATTGATTTTAACTTATTTCATGCTTCACAAGCCTAGAAAAAGGTAAGCTGTGAGACTGAAAGACCAGGAATACTGAAAATACAGCTCCAGATGTGTGTACCATTTATTAAACAACCACCTTCCCCAGCATTTCCTTTTTTTTTCCTCTTTAAAAAAAATATATATATATGAAGAGCATAAACTTAAACAGGGAAACACTCTAAAACTCAACATACCTATTTTTCTTATTCTACCAGACTCACATAATTTTTTAATAGGTCTTAACCTAGTGTTTATTATTTTTCCCCCCAATATCAAGATTCCCGTCTGTGGTTTTGTGATATCAATAATTAGCACAATAAATCATTGTTCTTCTCCAGCAAGATGTTATGCCAGTGCACATTACAGAGTCCTACATCAGACATAAAAAACAACAACAAAACCAAAACCAACTGAAGGGTGGGATTTTCAAAGGCATTCAGCATTGGCCGAATTTTACACCCAATGAAGTCAGAGGTAGTTTAAAGAAAAAATAACAACCAACCATAACATTCTCTTGTACCATATCATAACAAGGCAGTAGTAGGCTGAACAAAAAAATCCAGCAATCAAGGTTCAAATGTTGGTATTCTCTTATAAAAGTCAGTGGGCATGAAACATCAGTGGAAAAAAAGCAGAGTACTGATTGCTGAGGACAGACTGCACAACATCTCCAAGCATCACCTCCCTGACAGCATTAAGAACAGTATTGGTTTTGCTCTCCTAGTGTGAGGGCACTCTGGAGAGATTACACAATAGCTAAGATGTTCTTGTGACGTGAAACTGGGACTTGGAATGAGTATTTACCCTTCTGATTTCAAGTACTGAAGATGGCTGATGTAGCGTGCTTCAGTATTAGAAAAAAAGGACTCCTTTCTCATCCTAATGTGTGAGCAAAATAGAAGGAAAGTTCACACAGAGGGCCTGTGGCATCATACATATGACTATGTAGTTCCACAAGATGACGACATCTCCTCCAGAATCCCAATGTATTCAAGAAAAAAAAAAACTGCTACAGAAATCTGCAAAACCTACATATGAAGACTATGTTACCCTTAGAAGAACCATGTTTCACTATAAACAGTTGTGTAAGGAATCAGAAAATAAATCCAAAGATAAATCTCATTTGTCAGCTTTTAGACAGCTGCAAAGCACACAGACCTTTGCTACAAAAAAAGCATTTAAAAAACAAAGATATGTCTTGCATGCAAAAGATGGAGTCCAGTGTAATTTTGCTTGCAATTCTCTTAAGTATTGCGAGTAAATGAAATGCAGATCTGTAAATTCAAGATCATTACAATGCTACAAAGTCTAAGGCACTCAAATCACCTTCAGATGTTGCTGCTGTTAATTTTAACAATAACGGGAGCACAGTTGCTAATGTTAGGATACCAGACTCAGAAGTCTAGTCTATGAAAAAGGTTTGCCACTACAACAGTGTAACTATTTTGGCATGAGCTTCTACTGGAGTTGCAACTTACCAGCAGAAAAAAAGTGCTTCTGTTGTTAGAGCTTATATCCTCCCCAAGCAAAATAGAATATACTGGCCAAAGCTCCAGTACAACCATGTCTATATGAGGGCTTTTGCCAATATACACATGCAGCCAAAAATCACACCTCCAACTGACATTACTATACTGGCAAGTGTTTCTAGCACTGGCCTTAAAGTAGTTATTTGTTCAGTCACTGCTTTCCACAATCAGCCCTCACTCTAAAAATACTGTATTTCTTCACAGGTAGAAAGCTGAAGAAAAAAAGAAAAAAAAAAATCTATCCGCTCAGGTCTTGTTCAGCTGTTTCTTATAACACACAAGGATTTTTCTTTTGCCTTCAGAAAAGTTGAATTCCGCCCTTACAAAAACAGAATAAAACATTCTTGGGGGTGAAGCGTGAATCTTTAACCCCAGAGCAGAACAAACAAACAAAAGTTCAGATCAGCCCTTGCTCATCTTGCAACAGGGGCAGAGAGGCAGAGAAAGAACAGAATTCTCTCAATACTGTGGCCATTCTCTACATACCAAAGTGAACAGTCTGTCACCTTTAAAAGCGCTATTTCTGTTCCTATCGCTATATCTGACTTCTCAGCTAAAGCGGATTCTTCCATAAACAAAATGTTGAACAATTTTCACTCTCAAAGCTCACACAGAAAAGTAGCACTTTCAAGGGGATAAAATGAGTCCAAAAGTGGGGGTGAGGGGACAGAGGAAGGGGAAAGGAATACTTTCTCACAAAAGCTCAAGCTGCCCTCCATGAGAAGAGGAGGATTTTCACGTTACTTGTCTTGGTTTGAGATTACAAAAACCAACTATATGTTTCGAAGCACATTTGTTTTCAATAGTTGCAGTATTTTTTGCAAAAAAAAAAATAAATTCAAAACAATGGCTTTAAACATCACATGGGAAAATGGAACCCAAAGTGTTTCATTTTACTTCTAAAGCAGCAGTACAATGTTTTCTTAATATCCTCCACCTCTCCAAGCCATTTCCTGTGGTTTGTCCTAAAATCTGCCCTCGTCAGTCCAAACAGTAGTGTCAACTACGCATGAAGAATCAACTTGGTTTTGGACTGAAAACAACTGTACCCTTTTAAAATCCCATGACTGCAGCATCACTAGAGAAGCCAAAACCTGCGTGGGTCTAGAGACAAAACTTGTTTCTTCTTCTTCAGGTTGGTCTTTTTCCCAAGCTAAGGGTCAAACGAGTCATTTTGGGAAACATCATATTATTGCTGCCTGTGTTGCTTCTGTTCCACGTGCATTCAAATATTAAGTAGAGACTTGAAGATATACAGTGGATTTGGCTTGATCTTAAACAAAAATTTCCCTTGGAAACTGTCTAGCAGAGCCCGCAAAAATTAGTTGTAACTGCACCTGGTTGTGGAATACTCTGAGTTTTAGGGAAATTTCCATGTCGTACAGTGGTTTAATGTGCTACTGGCACACATAACCTGCAAAACTCAGATGTGGATACAGAATCCGTGGTTTAGAAATATCCACATTTAGGGGTTTGGTTTGAGCTCCTCCCTTGTAAAAATCTCTTCACTTCTGAGCACATAACGATACTTTACAACTACAGAGCGCTGCTATGAGTCTTTACAGGTCAGAAAAACCTGAACCTTTCATTGTGCAAGTAACTCCCAAGATTACCAAAGGAAAGTGAGCCCCACAGCCAGCTCATCTGACGCAAGGGGAGTGACATCCGGACGTGCTTGGAGTATCAACACCTCCAACCCAGCTCCAGCCTGCCAGGAGCCTTTTTCCTGTTTGGATTCAAATGTAAAGACACCTGGGATCGAACGCAAATGATCTCTTTCGATTTCATCTACGGTGACATCAGGTGAGGACTGCTTGACAGCACCCAGAGGAGCCGGTGTGCGCAGCCTGCGGGGACTCGGGGCTGCTCAGGTTCCCCTGCACTGTTTCTTCAGCCCTGGCTTTCTCTCAAGTACTTGCTGGAAGCTGCACCAAGCTGCATGCACAACAACAATATGCAACAAACAGACATCATTAGAGAAGTGTCATTTTTCTTATTACAGAAAAGTTGAGAACTTTCACAATATCTTGAGAAACAGCGCTCAGAAATTACCTCTTCAGCTTGGCGTCCGTTCCCTCTTCAGGAACAAAACCACCCCAGCAATTACAGGGAAAAGCCAAACTAACATAACTAGACCTAGAAAGCCTTTTATCTGTTCACCTCACAAGGTGTTTTATTTATTTTTTAACTACTTCTTAAAGGCTTGGAAAAAAGCATCAGGTGCTTTTTGCACGCAGAACATTTATGACCTTGTTCAGCTTCTTCAATATACTTCTTACTAATGCTTGCTATATTAATGGACTCAGCTCAAGAAGTAGTAATATTGAGCTTTTTAATTGCTTTACACAATTAAATGCTAATGCTTCAATCATTAACAATAACGGTGAATACTATGCTTTGCAGCACAATGTAAGCAACATATTAAAAATAAACGCTTCATCAGGTTCCTACCTTTTAGTTTTCATAAGTAGCTCAGAATAAGAAGCCTAAAAATAAACAGCATTTATTGTCACTGGAGAAAGTGCTACAGTAAAGAGCAGCAAACAACTGGTAGCCACAGTCATAACCTCCACCCCCTTTAGCCCTCACAGAGCCTTTGCTGTTGCTGTCTATGTAAGCAGAGCAGAGCTGTCTGCTTCAGGGTGAGAGTTTTCTTGGAAATGTTTACTATAATGAGAGAATTTTCTGTTCTTTTTCTTTTAATCACAACACTGTCCAGTTCTGAGACCTGAATTGATGTGAAAAATAAAAAAAAACAAACAAAAAAACCCAAACCAACAAAAATCCAGATGACATTTCAAGGAATTTAATAATCAGATGCCTCATTGCACTGCCTGGGAGTGTGTTTCACATTATATTAAAATTATTGGCACTCAGTCACGTTACGGCAAAACTAGCTGACACCATGCTTGGTTACAGCTGTTGCCACAACAGTAGTTATTTGGCAAGTGATGTGAAAGAGGACAAAGTGCTATTGTGAGCTTGCACCAAGCTTCTACACATTATGTTTCTAGTTCATAAAGAGAAAGAAAGAAAAGAAAGGTTGCCTTTTTTCAACCACGTTGTGATTCTAAAGTGAAGGTGTTTGTCAAAAGAAGTCAAAACCATCTCAGAGTGACAGGCAATGAAAGCCACAGAAGAGGATGGAGAGGAAGCACGAGACTCCTGCAAGAAATGCAACTCAAAATTTGGGAGGGTGGGGTAAGCCAGAAAAAAAGGGCAAAGACCCCTTGGAAAGCAAACTGGCCCTTTGTCCCTCAAAGGAGCAGCAGTTCTCAACTGTAACTTTATGGGAAGCACCGAGAGTGGATGACACTCTGAAGAAGTTGTGTTCCCAAGGGGCTGTCTGTCACACATTGGCTGTCCTTGAAAATCAGGTCTTTGAGTGTGGTGAGGAGACACATGCCTTTGTGTCTGCTTTGTGAGTCCATCCACATTACAGAGGGAAGAGTTTTACCTTTGGCTAAAACACTTGCATCTCGGTTTTTTTTTTTTTCCTCCAGAAAGAAGCTGGAGAGCCAGCCTTACCACACAGACGGTTTCCCATTAAACTAATCAACAATAATGTTGGAACTCTGTTCCTTGAAAGGAGGTTTGTCTCTGTGCCCAAGCGAGCCAACAGAGGAAAAATCAGCTGCTACACATTAAGGAAAAAGTAACACATTAAAAAAAAAAAAAAAAAAAAAAAAGAATTTTCATCCAGTATTTAATTGCAAAAACATGGTGGGAGAGAAACAGGACTCCAGAGAAACTCCAGGACTTCTTGCATCTGAAGCAGCCATTTTACAGAAATGCTTCAACACTGGTTGGTGCAGAGAAGCATCCTCGATCTTTTAAACGAATTTACTGACTCTGATTTTTTGCCCCCCCAATGCAGTGTTACCCTAAGCCATCCTCCCATCTAGCCGAGCTCATGACCTAGCATTTGTTCTGATGTCTGTGGTTTTGAGACCCATATTCTACATTAATCCAAAATGAAAAATTCACATGAGAGAAAACAGCCAGAGTTGACCGATGTGAGTATTGACTGTTGTCTATGTGAACAAGTCAGCACTTTCCAGAAAACTCCACCAACATGGAGTACCCAAGATACAAAAGTGATTTTCTCTTGTAAGAACAAGACATCTCACAGGTGTTTACTTTGCAAAAGGCTGATTTGAATAGTAGCCACAGAAACACAATATGTACAAACTGGTCTTTCTTACTATGTGACAAACAATTTATAGAAAAGCAGGACTGGATTATTTTTTAAATTGCTCCTAACACTAGTTATTGCCATGTCACATGCCAGTAGTATAACCATAGCACTTGTTTACTTTTAAAATGTGAGAAGACACTAGAAAATATTTTTAAAATTTTTTTTCCCACTTCCTTCCTCTTTGTTCCCCACTTATTATTTAAATATTCCTCTGCAGTGGGGAATCGCACTACACGTACATGAAAACTGCAAAGTGAAACTGAATATAAACAAAAAGTGACTGATCTCATTTCACTGAGCAAGAGGGTTGAAGGCCAGAAAGGAAATAAATTGCTTTAGGGGTGGGATGTTAAGCAAATATTTACACAATTTTCCAGTTTTTATCAAACATAAAATATAATCTAATAATCATCTAAGGAATGTTTTGAGAACATTTTCCCTTAAGTATTACTCAACACTTAGACATGGATGATCAAAAAGTAGAGACCCACTCCCACCAAGCATAGAGCAGTATTTATCTCAAGCTCTCCCTAGTAGGAAAGATTACAAGGATTAGGTTTCCAGCTTGTGCAATGGCCTTTAGACAAACACAACAATACACAATAAACTACTATTCTCCAGATGCTTTTCGAAAAAAACAAAACACCCAACACGCTAATGACAATTAAGACTGAAATAAAAGAAGAGCCAAATAAGTAACAATGCAGGACAAAGAGGCCCCCTTGAAAGATGCATTAGTATGGAAGCCATCAAATCAGGGGGCGGTGGCTTTCCATGTGGGGAGGCATGCTCTGGGGCCACTTCTGGGCTTCCTCCTCACAAAAGACTCCATTCCTTTAAATGATGATTACATATTCTTAGAGTTTGGATCAAAGAAAGCAGTGGGCCTCAAACTAAAGCCAGTCAAGGAACTCAACTGCTAAGAGAGGAGAGGCAGGTTTGACAGTCCTCCTGACCAATCCCTATTATCCAGGTCAGTCACAACAGTATTTTCCTATGAGACCTGGACTTAAGTGGGTCAGTGGACCAAGAGACAAAATAAGAAGTCCACTGTGAGCTATTCTCTACATTTCTGAAACAGAGCTTTTCTCTGGTATCTTGTGCATCTGCTTCTCCTCTCAGATTCAGAGAATAAACATTTGGGCACAAGGTTTTCCATTGATTTCAACGAGCAGAATTATAAGCACGACAGCAGCTCTGCAGCACTGCCTTTTATTTGGGTTCACCCAACATTTCCCACCCCACCTAGGTGTTGTTTGTTCACAATGTGCATCTCTGAAATGAGGTCTCTGTTTCCTTAATTGACTGCTAAGCATCTGGAACACTGCTAATATGGCTTATGTAGTTTATTATAAAACAATTCTACAATGTGCTTAACATCATATATGTGTATTGTGTAATTCTAAATATTCCATCTTACTCCAAAGAGGACACTGGGAATTTACTAAGAAACAACTATTTGTGAGTAATTCCTGTTTGAAGAATTATAAATGGCTTAACTCATTTGATCGCTTAGATTCCTCAAATAGTAATCATCTGAAGGAACTGGCACATGGGAGCTTAATTCTCCTACTGCTTGCTGGTAGAACTTTAATAAATCATCAATAATTCAAAGATGACCATCAAAATATGACCAAGTGTACCATTGCAAGTGATGTTCTATAAAGAATACTCTTCATGAAGAGGGCGTTCTACAGCATCGTTACCAGCTATCACATTCAAACTTCATTTTACCCCAGCTTTCAACACGTGCCTGCTACTCAAACTGTCTAACAAACTCTCTTCTAATTACACAGCTACGAGCAGCATCATGCCACTGGATGTTTCAACAAAATGCAATTGAAATCCACATCTTTATTTCCTCCTTAATCAGAAATTGAACAGTAAATTCATGGAATTTCAAAGGCTCACTCATATGTTTTTGTTTATCAAGTTACTACACGTGAGATAGAATTTCTATACATTCCCAGATTATCTTCATGGCTTTACCCATCCACATTCTATAACAAACTATGTTTCTTTTTATTTCCTCAGAAGCAAAAGGTGATGGTGCTAATTTTGGCCAGGGGAAGTGACTGTCTGCCTTTACCCGTAAGTCCACACATCTCTCCTCCACACCTTCTTTGAAGAAGGGAACAGCAGCACTGTGACAGTAAGTCATAAAACATTGCATTTGTAGGGATGCATTTCTTCTTTGAGGAACCCCAATGTACTTAAGTGTTTGAAAAGTACCGATTGCTTGCAGGTTGACAGCAGCCAGTAATAATATATCTCAGTGCACACCGGCTATAACAACATCACTCCTGACAGGAGCAGTAAGGAGAGACTGGTAAGGAAGAGGCAGTTGCCTGGGCTAGTACGTGAAGTTTAACATCACTTTTCTTGTATATATACACTTAATCATTATGTCTCCAGAGACGCATTAATTCTATTTGTTGAATTAATCCATATACTCTTTTCTGTCTGCAACATACCAAAATTATCACCCAAGGGAAGATGAGCCTGTTACCTGCAGCCCTCAAAATTATATTATCTGGAGAAGACAACAAAGAATTGATACCTCCTCTTTCTCATATCTGCGTTCAGTAGTTAAGGAGATCAGGTACATAGTCGGTAATGGACTGTTATGGGAAATCAGATACCCGCCCCCCCCACCTCCAGACCAAATTCTTCCCATGCTTCTCTTTCACCCCTTTTAAATCCATTTAAGCCATGACTCCAAATCAGGACAGGCACTGCTACCAGTTAGTCCATCATTCACAAACTCTCATCAGGTTGTCATGTGAGGACCATGTATAGATTAATTAAGGGCATTTGGCCATGGAATGCTTTGCTGAGATATGGAACTTTACCCTCATTTTAGAGATGCACAGAAACAGATGTTTCCACAGTTACTCAAGATATACCCTGGACAAAGCTAGGATTCAAACATCAGTAGTCAAGTTTCTGATTGTTTTTCCTGGATTGGGATGGGAAAAAAACCTCAACACCGTTATAAGATTAGAAATAAGTTAGTTACACAGTATCTCAAAAATCAGAAGGCAATACACCATGAAGCATATGGAAATATGCCAATGCTTAATATTCAACATACATGAAATACAGATACGAAAAATATTATAAAAGAGACAATTACAGTTGTCTAATTTTGTATGATTTTAAATATTTTAACCATAAAAATATTGTATATTTTGAAAGCATATATAATGGGTCATAAAATAAGATGTTTTCTTCTCTTTGCTCATATACTTGAAAATACTTTATCTCTGAAAGTTGTGCCAGTTTAAAAAACCCCTAGTAAAAAAATATTCTTTCGTCCAACCCCAAGATTAAAAAAAAAAATAATGTAATTAGCTTGCCTTTGAAGTAGATTTAAAGACTTAGAAAGCTATGTCCTCATGTTTGTAACACTAAACGGAAAGCGAACACACTTTTTAGTACAGAGACTTTGTTGCCGAGTATATAGTCAGTGCCTCTGAGTATAGCTGCATTATGTAGGAACAGAAACCAAACCAAAAATCTCCTATATATTAATATTTTGCTGCTAATTTTTTATACAAGTGCACACAAGAAGAAACGACAAAGATCTCATCCTGACAGACGCTCTGCTGCTTTAAAAGATGATCTCAAACTAAGCTAAAGAACCGGCATGCACAGAGCTCTGCCTTCATTAGCAGACCCACCGCGTCTGTTAAGCTCCAGACTACCCCTCTGCCCTGTCGTTAAGCTCCAGACTACTCCTCCATCCTCACCGGCTTGCAAACTCGCCCTCAGCCACACCACTTCCACAGGTCCTTTCCCTTGGCTGTCTAATGGCAATGCTAGCCAGGCCTTCACCCAGCAGTAAACCATATTACATTTCCTCATTAAAACGTCAGTGAGAAACGAGACAGTCCTCTAATTAATATCTTAAGTTCTAGGCATCTTAAGCACAAAATGTGAAGTAAAACACTAAAATGAACATTGTTTTAATGTTAATATGGGATTGTGTTATCTTCCCTCTCCATAAAAAGGTGCTAACAAACAAGATCTTATCAATGGATTTTAATGTATTTTGGTGGCTATTTTCTGGTGCTCAGCAAGGATACTTGGGGAAACTGAAATCTCAAGCAATTTCCTTTGTTTCTAGCACAAGTACACCCATTCACCTCTATCCCTTGAATAAGATTGGGTTTTACTGTTGCTGCTTGTTTTAATCTACTTAAGCATTGCTGAATATAAAATAAAATTAAATTGACTGTGAGAGCAGGCAACTTCTTGTCTCCAAAGTTTGGAAATCACTGAACTTTCTCATATTTAATAATTCAGACTCACTCCCCTAAATTTTGTCCAGGAAAAGAAGATGCTTTTTATATTCCACAGATGTCTTCACAGAAGTCTGCAGTACTGGATTTTCTGATTCTGACTGATTATGAAACCCCGCTTTGTTCTCAGAACTTCATGATGTATATCTATAACTCTTTCTTGTTTGTGGAGATAAGACCAGCCTTGTCTCTCCAAATGCCATTTCAAAGGAAGATTCACTGTTGTTTGACTTTTGATCTGTGTGGCAACCAGCTCGACCACCTGCGCTGGGTTCGAGCAGTGACTGAGCTTGCTTTGTACCATCTTATGAACACAGCAAGCCTTTAAAACCAGAAAGAGCTGATGTGTGAATGCACCAATTTACAATGTAAATACAGGGTCCAACAATATGGGCATCTTTAATGACCAAATGTGTAGAGTGCATATATTGTTTACTGATTATATCATTAAACAAAACAGATGGCTCATATTCTCCATCCACCTACAGTGGATTAAAACACAATGGTGTAATAGTCTGGTAAACTGGTAATGTGAAACATTGCTTTGTACTGGTGTAGTGGTATAAATAGCTGTTCACAAATGAGGTACAAAGCCCGACTGCCACCATGAGTAATTAGCTTAAGGCTGTACTGCAAGAATGCTACCTTCACAATCAACACGTGTGTGCCATTCACACTGAAAATTGTGTTTGTAAAAATATAGTGGTAACAGAAAGCAGCAAGGAAGTTTCTCAGCATGGATAAAGTAGACCATATGCTTCTCAACATCTAGCCAAGAACAAGTACACACTTAGAACCACGTTTCTCAAACAAATCCCTATTTAAATGCATTATTTGCAGCCACAAGAAGAAAATTATAGAAACATCCAAGTGCTTTTTGCCTTTTTTTTTTTTTTTTTTTTTACTTGCACAAGCATTTGTATCAGTAGGAAGGCAGGGAGTTGGCATAAAAATAATTTTAAGGTGCAAATTTTATTCAAGAAGGAAATAACCTGTTCATGTTGTAATCTTCAACTATCAGCAGATCTACTAAATAAGAAAAGAGAAAGACTTTGCTCTAACCTGCAAACGTTAAAAACTTCTTCTAGGTTGCAGCTTAGTTAATATAGCAAAGTCCAAGCTAAACAAAAGCTCCTTGGTAATAAATGCTCCATAGTGAGATAATGCAAGCTAAGCCATGTTAACACTCATGAAAAAAACCTATAATATTTGCAGAAGGCATATAGGTCAGTGAAACACCCTTCTGCCATGTTTTTAAACTGGAGAGTACTAATACCACTTATAATTCCGATAAACTGTAGCTCCTGACTATTCAAATTCATTGACTAATTTTTCAAGTGTTCAAAAAAACCCCAATTATTAAGCTGATATTAAAATATGATTTTAAAATCTGAGTTATAATCCTCATTCTAAGACTGAAGGAGCATTAGCACTGAAAATTTATCAGTTTGTCTGAAACATGCGGGTGGCAAGAGTCTCTCCCTTGTTTACGTTATTCTAGATATTTGAGTAACAATTTCAATAATTTTCAATTAATTACTTTAGAGCTACACAAATGTAGAGAACATAAATCTCAGTGTTTATGGTAAAATTGTTTTTCTCTGCCTTTCCCATTTTGCTCAAATTCCATACTGACTTTTCCTTGCCTTCTTGATTAGGTTCAAATCTTCCATAGTAGTTAAAGAGCCAGCCAAAATTAGCAAATTTTCATCTTTCCTACCACCAAGTAGACTAAACAATCTCTCATTGTAAGACCACATTTTCTCATTCATGACCCTGTTATTCTTCAGACAGATGCTCAGAAGGTTAGCGATGTGTGAACATTTCTTTTGCAGAGTTTTAAAAGTCAAATACAACATAATCACATCCTACACAAGGATATAAACTCTCATATTTGGTCTTGTCCCACAGCAGCACTAATTGATCTGCAACAAACTCTTAAGTGAACCTGGTTTTCCTTAGCTGTTGTTTTCTCACAGTCATCATTTATGGCCTTCTTTGTAAAATTACAACAAACAAACAACACCTCCCCCTCCCCAACAAACTTTGCTCAAACCAAGAGAGATCCTCATTCAATATTAGGGCTACAGACAAGCAAACTACTCACATGAGCATGACTTGCAAGTTCAGGTCATGGAGTTTGTAGCAGAACTTAAGGGACTGACTTGAACAAAAATTGTACTCAGTAAATCCCAAGTTTCCCTTTGTTCCTGTTGTTGGTCACTTCATCTCTTACATCTCTTGAGCACAGCCAAAGCTCTAACCTGCTACTATGAGCAGAAGTGAAAACAATCTCATCTAAATGATTCTGTGATTCTGTGTAAATGAGTAGCTAATAAGGACAGGCTCCTGATATCACAGCAGTTTTAAATCAGCTTGATGACTTCATTCCTTGGTGTGTGATCAGAATGATGCTGGAAAGCTGAATTAGTTTTGCTTTTATCAAAAGCTGACAATTTCAATCAATTGTGGCAAGGAAAGTGCCAAGTGCTACTGGAAATCATACTCAGAACACACAAAAGAGCTTCTTTACCTGATAAAGATTAACAAAGCTCCTGCAGACACCTGACAGAAGACTAACCAAAGTAATTCCCATTTCCACTATTTGCTTCCAAATACTAGATCTGTCCAAAATGCTGGTGTGTCCATGGGCCAGGGTGGGAGAAATAAGCTTAAAACTCTGGTGTGTGTTTGACGACATTACTGCCTTTGTCTTAAAATCTTTAGAAATGCCACAAAAAAATTAAATCTCTGTATTTTTTTGATCTTGAGTTTCAAATGTTACTTTCAGTCAGCTTAGCATACTGTCTAGTTTTAGTCCAGATGTGCAACCTCAAGAGAATGATTTAATTTTGGTGTCTCTACTTGCAAAGCTCGGTGATACCTACACATGAAGCTACTGTTGGGAGAGACTGAGCTTCCAGGATTTGCCTATTAGAACACTATCCAAGCCTTCCATTTTTTTGCATTCCTGAATCTCATCAAAAGGCTTGGCTTGATGAAAACTGGAAAGAGTAATTTAGTTCTGTACACTATTATATGTTCTCTAATTCTTGAGAAATTTAGCAGAAATTTCTCTCCACAGCAGAAGTCATGGGCCAGGACAGAGCACAAAAATCTCAAATGCACCAGCACATAAAAGCTCTCTGTCTGCTGAGGAACTAAGTTTTAGGCTAAACATTAGGGAAAGCTTGGAACAGTTTCATTGAAGCGATGGGGAATGTTCATCAGTACAGAGCAGCCCAGATGAATATTTGCCAGGACTGAAACAGAGACAGTCAATCCTGTCTTAACACAAAGGGAAGAATTTTTCTCTGATCACTTCCAAGATGACTCCATATCTCTTGGCAAATTTGTGGATTAAAATTACATGACCCATGTAGCAAGCTATCATGCAGATCTGTGATAAGAAAACATTACATTTAGGAATTTATGGCTTAAACACTCTGTAGTAAATGGAATGTGTAAAATTTGGTACATATTGTTCTGTGACAGTTATATTGTGAGTGGTGTGAAGAACAACATGATCCTCAATTTACTACTGGCCTTAAGGAGTTTGACTTCATTGATTTCTGAAGCATTGTCTCCAATTATTTCAGCAATTACCAATGTCAGCTTTTGCTAACAGGCTCCCTACTTCACCCTGCTTCACATAAACAATCTCATCACATTCAAAATATTTTCACTGTGTTCACTATTCCTGAATACCATGTCAGAGAGAACTCATCCAACTAGAAACTACTTGTAACTCCTGCAAGAAAGCACTGCACTGTTTATGCTGATATAATACATGCTTTCTCATGAAAGCATGTCATGGGACATCTATTGTGGTTCAGACATGACAACGCTGACTATGAAATGCCTTTTGTTTCACTCATGACACTGTGAACCTTTTTAGGCCCTCGCTGCTTAATGGTAGTCAATATACCTCAATACAGAGAACAAAATCACAAAGGGTTACATGATATTTAACCTATTACAATGCTTTACATTCTTGGTATATGCAGTTTAGGACTAGATTGGATAATTATCCATTGGGACTCTGCTTTCTTGCAGAAACACAACTGTGCTTTAGATAATGTTCTTTCCAGCTGTTCAGCTGGACACAAGTAGATGGAAGGGGGGCAAATGAGATAGTAATTCCAGATGATAGAAAAGAGGGAATGGAGAGGACAGAACAAAGGCCATTGTGCATTTAAAAAAGGAATGAAAAAAGAGAACTAGAAATATTGTCTGAAGAATGCTGAGAGCCCTGCTCATAATGGACATAGTGTAGGCAGTTTGACACATGGATAAAGCTTTCGAACAATCTGAAAAATAAAACAATGCTACAATATAAATGCTTCTCAATGAATGAAGGACACATCCTTCTAAGACTGTGCCTAGGTGCAAGGAGATTAAAACACTGACTTATCCTATGCACTTAAGTTATTAAAATGTAAAGATAAATCAAGACGATCCTTTTTTTTTTTCCAGGTTTGAAGTCAACTCTGTATCACTTAGGCTGTTGGAGCTAAAGGTTTGCAAAGGCCGAGGTGGCATTAAACTAGTCATAGCTACATGCTTGCAATGTTGAAATTGGTCCCATCCTGAAAGGCATTCAGCACTTTCAGTATATGGCTTGGAATTCTCCATGTACCCTGTTTGCTTTAGCTATGGCGGTTATACAGCAGTTCAAAAGACCTCTGCACCTTCTGTAATGCATGAACTGAAAAGTATTTCTAACATTGAACGAGAGTAAGATTTTTCAAAAGCACTTTGGAAACAACGTACAGAACACTGTCCAGGAAAGATGAGCCAGGTTTATAAAATGGCTCTCAATTGATCATTAAAAATAAGAAATACATCTTACATACATCAGATTACATCACATCTAAATTGAGAACAGGGAACCCACAGTGTTCCATACTACTTTAAAATTCTTGCTGTTCAGACCTAGAGGTACATTTCCTGTTTTTCAGCTGGACTCCTAATGATGAAGAATGCTCACCCCTGGGAATTTTGCTGACACGACATTTACGTTTTCCAGATGTTTTGTTCATCACTTCAACAAAGTAACAAGGTTTCTTTTTAAAGTCAGAGATGAAGTGAGGAACAATCAGGTACTAATTAATGCCAAGGCTTAATCTGGAATAACCAGCCGTACACTCCTTATCCAAAGACTATCTTGTGATTAACAGCAGCACAAAGCTTATTAGTTCCCTTCTGCAAAGGTTCAACACTTTGTAATTGATAAAGATTAGTTACTTATTGAAAGACAAACATGTACAATAATATAAGAATCAAGTAAAGTAACTATATTAAATGCTTAAAAATCAGAATTTTTTTTTTTTAAAATGTCCTTATACTGGCAGTAACAAGCACTAAAATACCCTATGTGTATTTTATCATTTCCATGTAAGAATAGAAATATTAAGGACGGGGTTTGTTCTGTAATCAGTCTTGAGCAAGAAGCACAAAAAAAGCTTCACTGCCCCAAAAGATGACCCAGAATCTGCCACTCACTCCCCCCTTATTCAGTCTCTCTCAAGTTAAGGGAATTGCTCCTCTGGTTTAAGTTAACCATATGCTTAAATATGTTCCTGAATCAAGGTCTAAATTACTGGAGTAAACAGCTGCAGCTGTAAATATTCAACATGGAGCAGACATGTTGCTAACGGATTTGCTGTTTCAATCATTTTTCAGTGTAGAAATACATCCTGAAGTAAAAATAGAAATATATGTACCAAAAGTTGCTGAAACAATTTCTACTCAAACTTCTTTTGGCTTGAGACCAAATATGCAAAGTTCCTGCTGGAAAGAGGAATTCCTCTCTTAGCATGAAAACAGGGCAAATCCAGCTGTATGTTAAACTTCACTCGGTATCTGCAACACAAAG
Source organism: Caloenas nicobarica (assembly GCF_036013445.1). NCBI lineage: Eukaryota > Metazoa > Chordata > Aves > Columbiformes > Columbidae > Caloenas > Caloenas nicobarica. Next base: position 10,052,574 of record NC_088251.1, read on the forward strand.
ACCTTTCTGCAGGAAACTGCAGAGACTCAACAGTCATGGCCTAGTGCGACTGATACTGAGACAGGCGTTAGCTCAGAAGAAAATATTTTTTATTATGGATTTTTTTATTGGGGATGGAACCAGAGATTGGTAGGGAAATAGGGGGGAAAGACAGGGATAACACTCGCTGTTTGTTTTGGTTTGCCTCAGCAGGGACATGACTGTCTCTGCTGCTGTTCTTCTGCATATGGAAATGTGGGCTTTGTAGCCAAGAGAGAAGGCAGAATAGACATAATTAACTTTTCACATCTCTAGGGTTCTGAGAAAGCAAATAAAAAAAAAAAATCTGTTGCATCCAGTGCTGAATGGCCAACCAAGCAGGTCAATGGGTGGAGGCAGAGCACTCCATGCTCCGTTTAAGGAATCGTCCTACGCTGAATGTCATCTCAGCCTAATGACCGCAGGGGCCTTTTCAGAACAACTGAAGTTGTTTGAGAACTGCTAGGAACAACTGCAATCCAGGCCCAAAATCTGAAGGCCATTTCTAAACCACTTATGTTTTAAATCACTTCTGCTTAGGACCAGAGGCAATGGACTCAAGTTGGCTGCTGGGCAATTTCAAGTAGATACCTGGGCCCATTTCAACTGCTGCTGGAATAGATTGCATCGAGAGGTGTTGGTATCTCCAACTTTGGATGTGTTTGAAACTTTACTGGAGAAGTCTTTGAGCAACCTGCTCTAATTAGACTTGCTTTGAGCAGGAGGTTGAACCAAATGACCTCTAGGGATCCCTTCCAACCCAAATTCTCCTATGATTCTATGAAATGTTGAAAAATAACTGCAAGGTCTGGACTATCCTGGAGTTCAAAAGTACAACAAAGTTTGACTAGAAATGATGCAGGAAGGAAAACCACCAGAATTTTCCTGGAAAGAAGAGTGAAGAAGCTTGACTACAACTAGCACAGAGGGGGGATGCATTCCCTGCTTGTGATTGTAGTCACACTGGTCACACAGCTGTTGGCAAGTCATATAACTCACCACCTGAGAGCTGAACACTTACTGCTTCATTTCCATCAGCTGGAGCTAATGCGTTTGTCCTGTTGGAAATCAAATTTTAAAAGTGTCTTTAAAAAGAGCAGATGTGTTCATGAGCTTCTCAAAGCATCATGGGTAACAACTCGGAAGACTAAAATCTGAAGATTAAAAGAGAATTTTTAGCATAAAAGTTTCCTGGTGAACCCAACACAATAAAACATGGTTCTGGAGGGTAGCAGCTATTTTTCTGCAATTCAGAGAGAGGTAGATAGAATTTATCTGCTAATTGGATAAAGATACAAATCTACAGAAATTTTTATCTGGTTACTTTTGGATTTGTTTGTTTCCCACTGGGCCATGTGTGGCTTGGAGACTGTCCAAATTCTTTTCTTAAAAGCTTTTCTAGGCTATTGGCTTAGGATATGGGCAAAAGACTGAAGATCTTTCAGAACATATTCTTTTCTGCTTCTTTCTAACAGACTGTGCACTCCCCAATTCACATTGACGTAGAGGCCAAGGGATAGACATCTGAGACAGCAATACCGCAGATCACCGCAGAAGATGCCATTTCCTTACGTTAAAACCTATTATTTGAAAATTCTGTAACTGAAACTACACTGAGCTGCTGTTATAGTCTCAGAGTCTTACAAAGGAGTCATAAAATGTCAGGATGTCCAGAGCTACGGATTCATGTAAAAGGAACTGACCAATGTTTTGACATTATCAACATGCCAATATTATCCTAGTAATGCAATGCCATAAGTGAAATATACTAGTTTAACAGAATCTCAGTAGGCTTGTTTACAGAAAAAAAAAAATATATTATGAATGTATAGGTCATTTCAAAGCAAGAATATTTAAAAACATCAATTACAAAAATTGTCTTACCTAAATACCCCAAAACCCGTAAGATAACAAATTCCAATACCTAAGGCTGGCTACCTTAAGCTGCTAGAGCAGCGGACTGGGACAGCAAGACCTGTGCCTATTATGCCACTGATTTCCTTAGTGAGCTACAGTAACCTACAAAACCTGTCCTTGCTTTTATTCCCCATCTACAGAACATGTTATGCACAAATACATGGCCAGGGAAATCAGGTCATACAAAGGGAGTAATTTAGCCTTGTAGCTATCTAAATATCTAATCTGTTAATATATTTGGCCAGATTCAGAAGAGATGCTGCTTTACCTTTCCCAGACAGTAAAAACAGAAATAGACATTAATTTCATGCACAGGGTATTAGCCTGGCATACAACTTTGAGCATATCAGCAAATACATATTGTGGGAGCAGCAACTAAGTTGAGCAATAGTCAGTTTAACATTACCTTTTCTGTGCAATAATAACAACGTGAAGAATAGTCCTCCAGCATCTTTCTTTATTGGTTCCAGTAACTAAGTGAAACGTGTGGTGTGTACTGAAGTGTGCAGAAATTAGGGCATAATTGCTGATCTGTTCTAATTATTTTTCTTATGATTCTATTTATCTGATTTTTGCTGATTTCTTGAGGTCTGAATTTTATGATTATTCTTGTGACTAAACAACATTGGAATGATGCTGAGGCTGGGATAATGCTAGACCCTTCTACCCAATAGTCATAAAAATATTAAATTCACCATAGTTCTATTACCTGATTTTAAATAACATCCTGAGAACCTTCTACTGCAAGTCGCATCTATGCCGAGGCTTTTTTTTGGGCACATTTACCTGAACTGAGCTTAAATCCCAACCTGCCTTTCATCCAGACAGATGGCTCAGCTCAGGATTTTTGTTAAAGGAAATCCAGTGCCTTTCTGACACACAGAAACATGCCATCTTGGTGCTCAACTACATAATCCTTTTGTCTGAAAAGAAGAGCCAAGTATATTTCAGAAAGATCGTATTTTTCATTTGGCTTATGGAACACTTATAAACTAGGACTCCTAACTGTGATTCCCAAACAGAAAACAAAGTCAAAGGTTACAGGATGTGTTTTTGCTTCAGCTTCTTCAAATTACTTGCAAATGTATTCAAACACAATATGAGGAGATACTTTATTTTATTGAAAATAACAGACTACAGGGTGCTGCGAAAAAGGCTGAGGTACCTCAAGCATAAACATGGAAAGAATACATTGGTTTAGAAACCCATAAATCCTTATTTGAATCTGCCAACCTGAAAGCCAAGTAAAGCCCGAAAAAACTATTTTTCCTAAATGCTATGTCTGATTAAGCCATACTATTAAATGACAGCTGAACTTTAACATTAATATGATATTATTTAAATAACTGCATGATTTTTTTTTACACTAAAATGATGAATGATTTTTGGACAGCTCAATTGACACAAAGCAAGAAACCCCTTTAATGAGATTTGACAAAATGGAGACATATGCAGAATATTCGTTACAGCTCATGTCGCAGAGCCCTTCCTGGGGAGACTTCGGTTTGGTTGTGTCTTTTCTTTCGTTCTTTTTTTTTTAGTTTATTTTGATTGTCTACAGGCACTGAACCATCCCTTTCAATTGCCACTTCCTTTCTCCATGGATTTTGAATTTAGCTTGTGTCATTTACATATTACTCTTAATCAGAGAATTTTATGAGTTACAGTTTGGAGTTTGAATTGTAAAAAATCTGTGGAATGAAGCCATGAGGGTGAGTCATTTTAACCTTTGTCAACTGGGTATACAAGGAACTAACTGGGATATTTTTTATGAGGAGACTTATGAAGAGATAAAGCTTGCACTAAAGAACAACTTATTGAACTCTGGTTCAGATATTTTCCAAGCCAAGTAACAAATCAAATCAACAACTCTGCTAAAACTTTTTTTTTTAACAAGCAAATGGCATTACGGAAATATGCAACATAAAGGCCCATGGCAAGGGTAATTTTGTGCTGAACACTACAGAGGATGCTCTAAACTCCTTTAAAACTGTATTTTCATAGCACCCAGCACCATCTATTAGGGGGATGCTTTTCTTCTTTGCAAAGCAGAATATATCCAGAAACACGGACGTTGCAGAGAAGCTCAGGTGCTGTTTCACTGGGTGAAACAGAGATGCCACTAATTCAAAAAATCTGTCTGGGAAGGTACTGATGTAAATTTAAGGTGGGTAGTAATCACTGGATAACTCCCTCTCTGCAGTCCCACATAGATTTTTGGGATGTTGCAAATTTTTTCCTTCTGTATCACCTCACTTTGATCCCAAGGACAATTTTCATAATATTGAAAGCATGGAGAAAACATGCCCAAACCACAAGGTTTGACAATGTGTCTGCCCCATCTATTCAGGCAGAACTGATCATCTTAATCTTTTCTTCTGTGTATAAATTTACTCACCTCATAACATTTACAAACTTTCTCTCATAAAATCTAACAGGTAAAAAACCCTGAAAACACCATAATCACTCAAGAATAAGGAACACAGGATATCATAATCGAAAAGCTTAATTTTAGAACACACGCACACACACAAAAAAAAAACAGAAATAAAAAAGAAACAAAGATGAGAAATGACTGAGCAAGGGGTAATCCCTCAGGCTACAGAAAACTCTTTCCATAGCTGTGATGAAGCCTTCTATCTAACCATGCCTGCTTCACCACCAGCATTCATTTGAAGACATTCTACATAGCAGCCTGCGTAAAAAAAGTCAGGTACATCAGCAAAATGCTGAGGTTGAATTAAAACTGAAAATAAAGGCACGGAGGGAGAGAGGAAAAAAACGAAAGAGCAGATGCGTCCCTACCTTGGCCTTACCTTCGCAACATTCCCGTCAAAATTCTGGAACTCTTCCCCAGGTTTGCATCTGTTTCTCTAAGCTATGGAGAAAAGAGTCCCATTAAAGGCAAAAGGCACATCTACTCCATTCTTTGCAAAGCACAGATATTTCTACCGTCATTTGAGTCAATTGGCTTCAGGTTTAGCCCATGACAAATTCACATGTAAGGAAACCACTAAAGCTCTGAATTTTAAAAAAGGTTGTGTCTGGTTTTCACTTATGTAGAGATGAAACCCACGAAACATAAGACATTGAGGCAACAAAAACGAACCATGAAAAAGAGCAAAAGCTTTACAAATAAAGGGCTGCAGGTAGAAGCTATATAAATCAGTATCCACAATTCCCATTGATGTGTGCATATGTATTGGTTACGTATATTAGCGAGGGCATCAAGGGATGAAGAGACAGCCATGCACTGTGTTCTTGATGCTCTATGAAAAGAACAACGAACGTATTTTTCTTCCACTGTATTTCAAAGACAGTATTTTAAAGAGAAAGCGAAAGTACAAAACAGTGTCTTTTTATCAATTCTATGTAAAAAAGCATGCCTATATTGTCCCTCAAACAGAAAAGTTGTACTGACCTTACAGCAGCTACCACTGGGAAGGATGCCCAAATACTTTGTGAACAGCATATAGTATGCGCATAAGGCACAGCTGTACAATACATATTTTTGCATGTAAGGATCACTCACTCACTGACAATAGCATTTTTGTAGTTTATTAGGACACAGGAAACCTACATTTACAGCTAAACTTAATTAGCCGACTTGTTCTACGGCTCTCAAAAATTTTGCAAAATAGGTGCAACTGATTAAAAATGAAATCAGAGACATGAAAAGTTATGAATCAGATGAACTTCATATTAAAAAAGAGCAATTACTTCTATTGTTCTTTAAAAGGTATTAAAACCTCCCTTCTATTTTTGTGTTTATTAGTGTCCCACAGAAGGAAGTCCAGAAATGAAGAAATATATAGGAAGAAATGAGTTACTTTCCTATTGCCTCTTTTGCTACTGGTAGCTAGAGGACAGAAATCTTTGGACTTCTTAGAGATCTTGGAACCTGACATAAAAATCTACTATAAATGATAATGTAATGATTGCCAGTTATCAAATAGCAGGGATCACTGTTCCTAACATGCCCCAAAACACACCTGTGTGTACATACATAAAACCATTCTTCTCCTTATGACAGCTGAATATTTACCTCTTCATTATCAAATTAGACTGAAAGGGTTACCTGACTCATTGCCTTTTTACTAAAGAAACTTTGTTGTAGAAGACAAAATGCATCTTGTGTTATAAATCCATCAGAACAGTAACTCTGCCAAGAAAAGTGGCAGCCTTCCAATAACAAATCACCTTCACCATAACCAATCACTATTGTATCCTGAATATATGCACAGCAGCAATATTTAAACCAGCTTATATTCTGGAGCCAAATATTGTAAATATTTGCTACCAGATTTAATGCTTATTACTGAAATCAGTATTTTCAATCAACGACATGCAACCTTATTGCACAAATTCTCTCCTTGTTCTGGTAAAAGGTATTAAGGAAATACCAAGTAGAAGCTGTGACTGGATAACACCAACCAAGACTTGCTCTTATCAATGTCATATTCAGTAGGAAGGCTTGCATTGACTCTCAGATCTCTGTAATTATGTGCCATGATGGAAAAAAGATGAGCATTATATTCCAGGGAGGCCATTCTCTCATTTTTTCCTGATCCATCTAGACAACTCAAGCTCCAGAAAAGCCGTTTAGCTCAGTTTGACACAAGTAACAGAAGAAAAACCGTCACAATAATTTTTAAAAGGTTCATTAAAAAGCCAAGTTCTTATCTATGCTAGAAGGGAATCTAAAGTACAATGTATGCTTCACACTGGTCTTTTATTATTCATAGAGATGCGTTTAACACTTGGGGCTTCTCCTCCCTTTTCACAGGAGAGAAGCTCCCTCCTTTTTACCGCTATATGTTTGATCGTAACTTTCCTCTCTTGCTGCAGGATTCTACCTGACAGCTAGAATCAGTACTGATAGTTAGGAAGGGGAGGATGAATCTTAGAGGTTTGACAAACTCCTCTAAGCAAGACAACCTCATATTTTTATGGTAATAAAAAACCCCGACAACAACAAATAACCCACAAAATAAGCAAAAGAGATGTTAAAAAAGAAACAAACACACATATAGTTGGAAGATCTCCCAAGAGAACACTAAAAAAACCACCTTTTCTTCCTGCATTAGCAGAAAAAACAACACAAAGAGTTTCAAACTGTAAGTTCGTTTTTATTTAAAACTGAAATATCTGATGGTAGTTCTTCCATCATTTCTTTACCAATATCTGCGTACTGCAGAAGCCAAAGAACGGGCAGCAAGCAAAGCTGTTAAATGGCATATGATAGCATTTCTTCCTTCCACAGAACTGCTGTAGTGAAAAGATTTTGAAATATTCTTTGATATTAGCAATGGTAAATCTACATGATGTTTAAGAAAGTTTTTAAAAAATAATATTAAGAATAAAAATGAGAAAGGAAGGAAGATGAACAAGATGCTGATGTTGGTATCTTGTCTGCCTTAGACACATTTTAATTCCAGGTCTTCCTAAAAAATGTTGCACCTTTTAAAGTCCTGTATACTCCAGTTAACCTATCTGACTATTGTAGCAGAGCTTTTATCCCTTTTCTTTGGCTTAAAAAAGAGTAGTTTAGGGAATTCCTCCTCACAACTGTTACTACACATGTATTTTGCACTGCATACCATCTTCATTTATTCAAAATGATACTGGCTATGTCTGACATTTTTCTTCATTCAAACGTTTTACTCTGCAGACAGGAAAACTCGTACATGTACATTTAATCAAACTACAGAGACACTAACTTATTTAAATTTTGCTCATAATAAAATCTTCCTATTTTTCACAACATTGAACTCCTAAGAACTGGCCATCATATTCAAGTTATCATTCAGCTTTCAGAAGACAAGATTATTCCCTGGTTGATTGGATAATAAGTCCATGTATTCAATGTAAAGCTATTACGCATTGATAGAGCAACCTCTGGCCAGATCTTTAAAAAATCTCTAGCAAATGGAAAACTTGCCAAGTTATCCAAGACCATCCCTGACTGTACATCTGAGTACAGACACACCTGGGACAGGTCCACTCGTGTGGATCCAATGCAGAATTCTTCTGAATTCCCTAAACAAAATATTTTAAGTGGCATATGAAAAAAACTTAGAATTTTAGATCTTCCATTTATGACAAGAGGTCTTTCACTGAACTATGATGAGATATGCCTTACTAGAATACCCTTTATTTTTTACATTGCTCCTTGCAGCTTACAGGTTTTGACATCAAAGAAATTTGCTTTTCAGGTGGAAAGCAAGGAAAAGGGAAGTTTATGCTACGAATTATGTGTACACAGTCATCAGAACTACACTCTCTCTTTCCTGAGGATTTTTAGGATCAGCACAAAGGGCATTGCCCAGGTGTTACTTGTCCAGCCAGAAACAGAAAAGCATCTCAGACCCTCCAGTCACTAGGGATGTGGAGATGAAATAAGATACAAAGTTGCCTGAACAACACCTGGTAAATGCTCACAATCCTTAGTTAAATTTAATGATTTAGTGACATTTAATGTTTTAAAGTAGCTAATGGCCAGGACTTCAGAAAGCAACCGGTAAAGCTGACAGAAAATGCCTCACTGAAGCTGTCATTGAGCTTTACCATCAGAGCTAACCAGGTAAAGAAACTCCTTGGGATGCATAAAGGAGTTTTCTTATGTGGCACTGGTCAGCTAGAGGTCTGCAAGAGGGCTTTGCTTTCGCAAAATTAGACATTCAGGAAAGTATCTGATCAACGTGCCGTTGACAGAAAGTCACAGGTGCAGTCACTCCTGGTTCTGTGAGCAGAAATCAGAACCAGGGAGGCAAATTTCTCAGGCTGAACTTGAGAAAAGTCGTATGTGTTGGATGGGATGGACTTCTGGGCATCTTCATTAACTCGACAGAGTAGAAGTGATGTCTGTGGAGGCTGCTTCCAACAGCGGGTTTGGCAGCTTCAGTGTGACTGCCCGTGGGAGCGGCTTTGCAGGACCGGCCCCATAGGAGACACTTTTAAAGTGCTCCACTGCAGGTGGTGATTATATCTCATGATAGCAGCTGATTTACATAAAACTGATCAACATGCCGGATTGTTTTTGCATGCACAGAGAACTTGCCCAAAGCAAGTAAAATCCGAGACCAGCAATTACTTATGATCAAACTTACCCTTTCCCGAGCACGCTGGATCTTCTCTCTGTCATGGCTGAGGTTTTCCAGCATCTCCTGTCCAATCTGCTCTGCATTAAAAAATCAAAATGTAAATTATGAAAAATATAGCTTGTGACTAAGGCCTCAAAATGCCAGGTTAGATTGTAACAACAGCATTTAATACGTGTGGTAGCCTAATCACACCTCCTAACTGCAAAGAGGAAGGCATCATTATACCAAATGTTAAGTTTTTCAAGCAACATAAAAATGAAGAAGTAACAACCAAACCAGAAGCTGTTCCCGTGCAATCTCTTGACATTGTGTAGGCCCTGGGAACTGACACTGACCTTCGGTCTGTGGAACACAGGTGAGAAGACTTTCAGACTTCCCACACGCTCTTTAAGATCACAACTTGTTGTAGAAACAAAGACGGGAAGCCTTTGCTAAAACACCCGTCATACTTACACCTCTAAAGACACCAAGAAGTCGTATTACAAAAAAAACTTTCTCTGTGCCTCTCAGCTTTTACCATTGATGCTTAAATAAAAGCTATTTCAAGCTAAGCCCAGTTACTGGTGTCTATTTGCCCCACCATGGACTATTTCTGGCAAGCTTGGAGATACACTGTAATGGATCTCCTGATGTTTTTAACAGCAGACATGTATTTTACATTAATCTACTGTCATCACCATTTTTTTCCACAGGGGTTGTTTCCTTCCACAGTTTATGCTGAATCAAACGTTGCAAAATTACAGTGGAGAGGCCTCAAGATACGATACAAAGAAAACACAAGACACAAAAACTTTACTCTCCAAACAGCTTCAGTCAAATGCTCCTCTTACACTGAAATACTAGCAGCAAGTACAGAGAATCTTAAAGCTCTATAGAAACACTAAGAAACCCTGCCTGCATTTCCCTGAAGGTGAAAAATAAGTTAAATTGTTCCCATTTTACCGACAGGGAAACAGACCCCCGCAGCTGACGCAGCTGTAGCTGAAGCGGCCTCAGGACACACAGCACGTGTGACACAACCAGCGTTTCTGTGCACGTCCAGGGAGGCTGCCTAGCTGGCTTGCCACAGATATACACCAAAGCCGAGTAAAGCTACAACAACATGATTTTTTTTTTTTCCATAATCTACAAAAATCACGCCTTGCTTTTTTTTCTGGTGAATGAGTGGGATCTTAAAAAGTCATTATTTGAGAAGCTTCAAGAAAATGAATCATTAAAAAATCACCACTTTGGTACTAGAGCAAAGATGACTATTCTTATATTTTTTTTAACAGATACAGTAAATTTCCAGGAAACAATCCAAAGTAGAATCACCTCAAACTTTAAAAACTCGAGACAAGCAATTTTTTTTTCCTAAATCCATTTAACACAAGGTATATACTCTGCCAGATGAAGTCTAAGGAAATTCATTACATATACATTTCTCTATCTGTTGCCAAGTACAATACAAGTAAGATAAATATTTCCTCAGATATCTGACCACAAATTGACATCCTCATTATGCTATCTTGTCCCTCTTGGCTTGCTGCTCTTTACTTTTAGCTGTATACACAATGCCTCCCAAAGGTGAAATGTGGTAAGATATGTGGTTCTTGAGTTAAAAAAGCTGTAAGGTGCAGTACAGCTATACAAATGGTAGCCTAAGAAAGAGATTCAAGACAGAGCTTTGCTTATGTTTGCATGTCAAGGACTTGGGATGAAACTATTCTGAGCTTATTCCTCATCAAAGCACTCAAAATACTATAATGCACAATCAGATAAATGCATTCAATGTAATCTGGAGAAGGAAAAAAAAAAACCCATAAAAAAACCTCAAAACCAAAACCCAAAGCAAAACCCCTTAAAAATAGAGAGGAAACAAAATCAACAAATTAATAACCAAGTAGCATGAGGTGGAAGAATAACAAATATTCTTGCTAAAAATCATACGTATGTTTGCATAGACGTAAGGGAGTGAGAGGAACAGATTTTCCTTCAAAGGAATAACTATAAAGTAAATGGCTAAAATGGCTTGGTATTTCACAAATAAAGCTCAAATATACGTTTATAGGAAACAGCTCTATTTTTATTACACCAATTTTAAGCAAGTTACTGTGGGATTTTTTTCATCTTCTTCCTGTCACTGGCAAGTTCACACTCTTAGCTTTTTATAATGATTGAGTTTATTTTCCAACCATCAATGTGACAGCAGCATCAACTGTAAGTGAGGGTAAAACACCGTCACTTTGACGAATAGTGTATTTTCCTCTCATTGTCGATGACTGAAGACATCAATAAATAAGGAAGGAGAGCATGTCAGCCAGAATATCACAGAATGAATTGTTGATATGACACTTAGGGATTAAACCTTCAGCCATGAAGTTCAACCTAGCAGAGGGGTCTGAGAACTGAGATAGTTGCGTTTCTTCCCAGCAGCCTCTATAGATAAATAATTGGACGGATCATCAATTTTACAGGAGCAGCTTTACTCTACATGCACTTTAGTTGATGATCTTTGGCCTTTTTGGGCTAAAATAACAACATAAGTTGAACAAAGAGACATAATGGAGGTAACATAATCTCACAATAAGTTTGCAAACATAAATTGACACCTTTATCCACAGATCCTCTTCATATCCTCGCTCTACTGAGAAAATTCACTGATGACAGTGAAACTTGATTTTTAGCTGGAAGGTCAAGACAATCAAACAAAAATATTAATAAATAAAGAAAAGACAGACTTATAAATTACAGGAAGACATGTCTCCTCACTTGGTTTGCAACTGAAGGTGCCCAGGACTGGGAAAAAAGTAACATTAGCCCACGGTACTGCTAATTACAAGCTTGATATCCTTGCTATCTGCTTGCTATAGTATTTCAAGTTTCCCCACAACTCTGATGTTTTCCTGCCAGTTAAAACCTTCGTCTGTGTGGCAGATTCATGCTTTTAGTGCAGCAGTGCTTTATAGGTCTTTCCAGACTATTTACGATGCAAATCGTTGACGATGCGACTACAGTTATGTGAAAAGGTCAGGTGTATAAGATATACTGTAGTACAGATGCATGAACTAAGACCAATACACAAACCGAAGGGTGTTGCATGTTGCCAGTAATGGTGTTATTACCACAGAATCTCAACAATGTTAGGATTAATCTCGGGGGATTATACCACCCTTTTAGTTGGTATGTACAGACAATGTCTAGTAGAGTGTAGTCACAAGTTCTACAATAGACTGCGTGGTGCTGCCTCTTCTAACCAAAATTCCCAAAGAGATGCATAAAATTATGTTCTAAAATTACAGCTAAACCATGAGAAGCATATATATTCAATATAGCAGCTACCTCCGTCTTAAACAATGCTGTGACGAATAGAAAAAAAAATTCTGAAAAAGTACACAATATTAACAAGCACCAGCCTTAAAAGGTGGATGCTAAAATTCACAGCTCTAAATGTATTCTTATTCTGCCTTAAAGGTGTTTGAACAAGGTATGGGAAATCAGCCTCTTCAGTGTCAAACACTTTCATAACGCTGCGTTGTGGGTCCAACAAAAATGGTGCCTGCTTCTATGAAACTGTGCTACGCAAAAAAAATTGTAACATTTATTACCCTAAACCACTGAAACTAATTAGAAGAATGAAGATGCTTTCCCCAGCTGAAGAAAAAAACAAGACCTCCAAAAAACAACAAACGCAAACCAAATTCCCCCCTTCACAAGTGCAAAAATTGGCACATGGTTTTCAACTTTTCTATTAGATAAACCCAAAAGACAACGATCACTTCTAGTGATGCATTACACTCCTGAATAGGCCCTTTGGAATTTGCCTGTAACCTAGATGTAGTATTTATATGTATCTACGAATCATAATTATTTAATACATGTTCCACAAAGCTTGATTTCTAATACCTACACACATATCAAGGATGCAAAATAAGTTGTGCTTGACTGGTTTTTCTTTTCCTTTTTTTTTTTTTTGCCTCCAGCCATTAAGTATTTATTTACTTTATCAGCTAAACTGATTCTGAAAAAGCTTTTTCTAATCACTCGAGTCAATAATACTTTTTTCCTTAAGAATGACTGATTTATTTACTCAAGAGACAGGAATGATACAGACTGAGCCTCTCCAGGCTTTCGGATAAACAAACATGCATTTTTGTGAATTTTGAAGACAGAGTCCCCATTTTTCTTTTCATACGGAAAATAAAATAATCCAATACAGTTTATACAGCACTTTTCCTCTCAAAGTGTACCCTGTGTGTGTGTGTGTGTATATATATATAAATAAAAGCACATTCCATAACAGGCTGCAGATATCTTGATATGGTGTAACATGTAAAAAAAAAAAAAAAAGCTTAAAACCAATGAAATCATGGAGAGGATGTCTGGAAATACGATTTGCCCAATCTCATCATATGTACAACACGTGCATCTGACATGTGGAACCAGAGGTGGGAAAAGATGAACTAATTTACACTGGGAAAAGCAAAAGATCATGTTAAAAATCAAGATGGCTGTTCCACAGAATCTTGCAAAAAACTCAAAAGTGACTGTGTGTTGTGAGAGAAGGAACCAGAGCAGGAATGGAGAACCCTTCCCCGCTGAGATCCTCAGCCTTGCTCCCGCTCTGAAGATGTAGCAAAAGCTGATGGAAGATTTTTGGAGAAGAACTATGCTCACACGGGTAGAAACGCTGTAAACATATTTAAGGCTGGCGTACCTTTTTTTTTCAAAAATCCACTCCATTTTGGACAGGTTAAAAGTTTAAATTTTAGGAGACTAGGAGAGATAAATCATGAACAACAGTTTCTGGAAAAAAAAGCTAGAACGCGTTAAATGCTAGCTGTTCGGAGGTGACAGCAAGCAGATTTACAAACTCGGAAAATATATGTTGCAGGAGTTAGAAGAACCTGGGGCCGAGTCAAATGCTTTATGCTTCTGACAGCAGAGAGTTAATAAAGAAAGTGATGACATATCTTGAAGTGTAGGAACACAGGTAAAAGTACTATAAATTTACAAGCTCACAGTTGATATATATTTACATTGAACAGCCAATATAATTAGAGACAGAAGGATTTAGATCATTAAAGTTATTAAACGACAAGTACAGGTTAATACAGATAAATGAAGGATAACATAGTGGCTATAAGTCAATGGAGAGAAAATTTGTAGAGCATTAACAGAACAGTGAAACATGAGAGTTGGTGCTCAAATGCCTCACGAATCTGCCACAGAGAAGTTAATCTGCACACTGTTAAGTGGTCACCTAGCACAATAAAATAAAAATTAGCTACATGCCATAGGGACCAGTTGTCCTCTTCAGCAGAAGCAAATGCCGTAGTGGTGCAAAGAGTACGGACAGTCGGCAGCATACACTGAGATATCCAGCACTTCCAGAGCTGTCAGAAGTTCAGTTGCAAGGGAGAATTAAAGAAGTTGCCAAGTCTTACTGTGAAAGCAGAAAACACCTAAAAACACCCCCCAATCCTTCAAAGTTCAAAATGTCCATCAAACTTAAAACACAAACATTTTTCAAATGAAAAAGGTCCCCATAAGCTATAACGGATGTCCATGAAATTATTTTCATGGGCCAATAGGAAAAGGGGTCCGTTGATCCTGAGGTCAGGGAAACCAGAAAGAAAAACATCCAGAACACCTAATCAGAATTCAGGCTTTGTGCTTTTTTTCAAAATAAGGAAGAAAAGAGATTTGAGGAAGATGCCACATGCCTTTAAGAACAAACTGGGAGCATTTCATAACCAACACCTCCCATGGTCCAGGCCTACTCTGTCCTTCTCCAGGAAAAAAAAAAAAGGCAGATGAATGGGAAGAAAATAGGAGAAAGAAAGGAAGAAGGATGATATGTGACAGACCTAGTAACTTCACCTCCAGTAGCCTTTTCTTCTTCTAAGGTTTCATACCTTTTCTAAAATCCTAACTTACATCAATCTGCTGGTATAAAACTACTCATTTCTCACTAGCTGATGTATTTTTTTCTGTCTACTCCCATCACCCATCTAGCTGAGCTCCCTCACTAACATCCTCACAGCAACATTCACAGGAGGTGGCAGACTTTGATTCTCCCGAGCGCTTGTCTACATTGAAGTCCAGCCATTGTTCTGGCCACACACCAGCGCGGCAACGCTCGCCCGCTCCAAATCCTCCCTTCGCGTCTTCTTTTTTTCCTCCCTTTCTTCAAAAAAGTTGTAAGGCAAAAGAAATCCTTCCTTAGTGCATCAATAAGTAAACAGCTTGCTTTTCCCATTTCAGTCGCTTATGTAAGTGAAGTTAGGAACCAACCCTCAGTATCTTCTTTTCCTACTAATTTAAGCGCTGTCAGGACGGAAGATGTTTCTGCTCACTCTGAGCTTAGCGCAGGGAATGGATGCTGCTTCTTTACAGTACTGACAATCTTCAGCTTCTCTGAAAGCGATTTAGCAAGGGAGAGCATTAACAATCCTGATGGCATCCAAATTAAGTTGCAGAAACATACCCTTTAAAACTTGAGCCACAAACCACCACTTAATTAAACCTGTGACTCCAAACAGCACCAAGATGACACAACAGTGATCTTTGGTTTTTCTAGCTAAGGTTGGATTCATAATCATAATTTAATGAAAAACGCTCCACCATCTACCAAGTCTGCTATAAACTCAGAGCAGTGTAAATAATTACTTTAGACCCTGCAGTACTGGTTATTTCAAAGACTTAAAACGTGTAGGCAGAGAGTTGGCAACTTAAGACTCCTGCATTCAGCAGCTCAAGGCTCATAAAGTTGGCCCAAATAGTTGATTTACTCTTAAAGCAACAAATGCACTTCAAGACACAGAGCTGAGCACAAAATAGATGAGAAAGACAATCAGCCAACCAGCAAACAGAAAACAAAGTTGCGGCACGTTTCCGAAAGAGAAGAAAACACTTTGAAGCGTTGAAATATGTTATAAAATTGAGGTGTGGAGCAAGAGATTTTTTTTCAAAATTATTTAACCACACAAACCCACAGCATATGGCATTTAAACAGTACAAAGATGAAGAACAAAATCTGCTAGTCATATCTGTAAGCACTGGAATTTGTTTGTTTTGTTAACTGATTCCTCATGATCCATTTATGTAGCTGAAACTTATCAACAGGAACAAGGTTCTTTGCAATATCTCAGCCTCTGGGCATGAGAAAAACTATGAGAAGAGTATATCCTTCAACCGTTTGATTCTGAGAAATTTGCTCCTTGCAAAAAGCAATATCAACAAATAAAAACAAAGCCAGAGCCAAATAAAATGACATTTGGGTTTGTTCAGGTTTCCCCTAACATCCCGATATACCACGTTTATCCAGAATCTGTAGACAGATTAGAAAGTCAGGAAAGCTGGCAACACAAGCAAAAAGTCCATGTTTGATCTTTAATACTTCCATGGAGCTAAAGAGTGTTTTAACCTTTCTTGCACTGTTCAGCAATTCATTTTAAATGTGAATGGAACTATCTCCTGCTGTACTCACATTCATATTTAAACAACGAAAAATAGACATAAAATAGTGCCCAAACATTAGAAAAATAAAACAAACCTAGAGGATGATTAATAAATAATGCTTAAAATCATTGACCAAAAAGTGTATCAGGCTGTGCAAAAATAAAGCACTCTGAAAACAGTGTGTATATATATTAAAAACTTTCTTAAATATCGGAAAGCCCACAAAGCAGGTGAACAGCTCAGCAACCTCGAAGCTGGCTTCAGTGCAACTCATCCTTTGAATACGAATTAGCAATGGGTAATCGCAGCATATTTATGAGGCCTTTTGCCTGGTCCTTTTCTCCAGTGAATGCTGTATTATTCATTGCGTGTGCCCTGACCCCAGTGCGCTCCTGTTCTGACAAATCATACTTGATTAAGACAAATCTTTATTAGTTAGCTAGTCAACTTCCCCATTTATCATTTGCAAATCCCATTCTCCTTCTCGGGTACAGTAAAAGTAACTGAAACCACTTTTTCTCCATATAAAATTAAATGCTTGTTACAGAGAGTAAGTGCGAACAGAAGCCTAGAAGTCAGTAATAGACGATAAAAAAAGGTTTAACAGGCATAAATTACAAATGTGGCAAAACTCTAACACAATAGCATACTTCAGATAGGCTGAGGAAACATTAATTAGCTCATCCTTTCAACGTTTCCCATGTCTTCACCAACTAAATCTCTCAAAATCTAAATGCCATATAAAAGCACTGTATCACAAAGTTGGAGGCTGAAAGTACCAAGGTTTAAAAAAATAAAGAGAATGCTGAGGAAAGTTATTGTTCAAGGTTTCTAACAAAAAAATCTTTTAAAATTTGATCTATAAAAGGAGACAAAAATGAATTCAAAATTATTCATGAAGCTTTGCTTTCCCTTGAAAATGTAATATCTCTCCAAAGAGGTGGCAATTTGGAGAGGAAAAGCCCCTTTCAAAACAATGTTAGTTTATTCAGCGGGTAACTTACAGCTAGAAAACCGTGTGATGTGTAATGCACACCAGGTTTGTCATGACAGTGGTTTTCCTTGCAGAGAAGGATGTTTCTGCTATTAGGACTCTGGATCTGAAGTGGCTACTTGGAGAGGGAGGGACAAGAGCAGAGGGGACAGTCCGTAGCTTATCGGTCTGGCTGCGGCTCAAGTTCCAGCTCTGCCCCAGAATTTTATTCTGGTTTCTGGAAGCATCTCTAGGAAATTCTCACTTAGCTGTATTTTCGTTTGGTGATGAAGTTTAGTACTTTGCATATTTTATTACATTTTGAATCTTGGTTTTATACATAAGGATATCTATACCCAACAATTTGAATGTGTTCATTTGAAAGGTACAGTAATTTAAAAACCTGCACCTAAAGGACAAAACATCAATAGAACCATCTCTGAGCTGCTTATACAGCACACTTCTGTCCTCCTCCACTCATACCTTCCCATCTCAAGCCATTTTTCCTTTGCTTATATTTTTATTTTTACCCTGCAGGACCAATGCATCTATGGATTCTGCTCCTTTTTCACACATATGAGCTAAGTTCTAGTTATTTCTACCTGCAATGTTGCCTTCGATTACACAGAGAGTAGTGCTGAGAAAACTACCACCTCAAGAAACCCACGGCAAGGGTACAGAAGGAACAATGAAAAATACCTGATGGCCTGGCAAATCATTTAATCATTGTTATCAGGAGGCATACGAGAAGGAAAGAATCCAGATTGATTTCAAAATCTGTGCTGAGTTTGCAGGACTATGTGTATTTAAAAAAAAAAAAAAAAAGCGTCTGCTCTTGTACTTGTCAAACAAAGATATTTCTTCTGGAAATTGCTGAGCTGGAAATAAAGACTTTCCCATAATACATTTTTTACAGCACTCCTCAAAGACGAGGATCAAGTAAAACTCTTCGGATGGTGTTTAAGAGCTACACTTCCATGGGACCTTTACTGCGTGTAGACACGATTTGTTTCTAAGGCATCCCTGCAAGGAAAAAATGCTGCAAAAAGCAATTTTTCAGTAAGCCTCTAAGATGACAAGTGTGATTCTTCTGATGGAGGAATTCATCAACACCAATGCTTTTGGCATCTCTACATTAGACTACCACTATATGGTTTAATTGGGGGCAAACCTGGAGATTTCTAAAAACAAGCTGATCCAGAACACAGCAGCTTACTGCACGGGGCAGCAGTTTTTGCTTGGATTCTCCCGAAGCAGCTGCCTGCAGTGCTCCAAGTGCCACCCCAGCTACGGGCCATGGTCTTTGCGTCCCCGAAGGTTTGGGTCAGGGTGACCAGCGAGAACACTTCTCTCTGGCGAGTGTAACCAGAACTGCGGTCGGCAGAGATCCGAGCACTGGAGGTGTCATGAAGAAGCGCTGGCAGCCGAACGGTCTCTGTGAGGATGTCCCGGCTTGGACCACATCTCCCCTCTCTCCTGCTCTGCCAGCCCTCAGAGATGTCAGCGTGCAGGACACGCTGCCGAAGACATGGGGTGGGCTGCTCTGGGAGGTAATTAACATTTTCGTGGGACTTGTTTGCAGGGCACTGTTAACACTTATTTGTGTGAATGTTGTGTATGCTGCGGACAGAATAGACTAAGTACTTTTTTCTTTGCCATAGTTTATTTCTACTTAGAGGACCAACATGAGCAAAACAGTACACCCGGTAGCCACTCGCCTGACACGGCAAAGAGACAAATATCTGGATTTTCTGTCATGCCCAAAGATCAAGAACACAGAGGGGGCAAGATCAGATCTGGGGATGGACCAGGACTGCCAGGCTCTGTATTTGCAAGATGTGCCACCTACGGGCAGGCAACATCCAGCCAGACATCCTCTGGTGGCACGTACCTGTGTCCACAGCCGTTTTCACATTTTATTGCTGTTTTGGATGCCAGTAAAAAAATAAATAAATTGATCTTTCTGAAATTTCTTCCAGCAGTCTTTAACATCGCAAGACAGAGATTCGAGAGAACACAATTTTATTACTGGCTCAGCCACTACTGTACGCTGGGTAAATATTTGCACCTGTTTCCCCATTTCTAAAACGGGTGTGAAGGAATCCACATTGGCAGAACACAATATCTGTCATTAAAAGGATTGTATTCTTCTGGAAGGCATCCAGATACTACACTTAGCTTCTTATAGATTTCATTATAAGTACTAGTTTGAATATAATTTTACTTGAAATAGAGAAAATATTTTTAAAATGAAATCTGGACTGGCACACTCTCCTCAACTACAGGACATTATGTTTAATCTCATAAAGGAATTCCAAATTATTTGAGCACCGAAATATAATTATCCCATGATCTACTGAATTGGTAAATTATTGCAGGATGACATTTTAATGCAAGCACCTAGTTTACAAACATAACTTTGCTGGAAATTCTCAAGAAGTGTTAAACCGATGTCAGTGCCTCAGTAATTTCGCAGTTTAAAAACAGTTAGAAATGTAATGACTACACTGCACTTGATTAAAGCATTTACAGCTCTAATCAAAAACTGACAGCAAGATCAAAGATGTTAACTTAAATCTCTCTTCTAATTATGTTTAAAATGCCACACCTCAGGCCTGTCTCTCCTCTTCTTTTTCAAACCAAATTCTGCTTAAGAAAGATCTAACACTTCTTAACAGTTCATTATCCAATAAAACTATTCAAAGCTTAAAAGCAATCTACACAATTAGTCAGGACCTCAGGGAGTCCACCGGTAGTCTTTATTACAGGGCTTCATATTAAAACACCTTAATTATATTTGTCAAATGGATTTCATTAAAACCCATCGCCACTTTAATTTTCATATTTTGACAGTGCTGGCATAGCATTATTACCACCTGCCAAGCTACGAACTACAACAAAATTATCAAATTCCTTCAAATACTAAGCAGTTTCTTTTTGTACTTGACCAATGATTTCCCTCTTTTTGGTGAATGCACCATAATAAAGAGGAATAATTTAAATTCCATGTGCAAGCAGCACATATGCAAGCTAAACATACAGTGTATTCTTTGCAGGTGTGTAAATAAGAACCTATATGGATACCTGGTTGCCAGGAGCACATAACACAAAGGTAGGACACATATACTGAAGTGCTTCTGAATAATAAAGCCAAGACATCAAACAGAATGCACTATTATTTAATCAAATGACAACCATGATGACTTGAAAGCAGAGGATATTTTAACTTCTACTCATTATACTGTCATTTCAACACAACAGATCTGGGGATTATGACCATATACTGTAACCACAGTTTTATTTTAGATATAATCCATTGAGGTTCCACTTGACTTTAGACAATCACACTGGAATATAATTAATATAATTCGTCCTCTCTAGATACAGTCAGTACTGTGACAAGGGCTTCTGATATTTATGATACATTTCCAATGCAGGACATATCAGTTGTGTTGTGTGGTTTGTTTTTTTTTTTACTTAATTCTCAACACCACAGCAATTAACAGTTTTAGATAATAACCAATAATATAAAATCTAGTTACCAGCATCTGTCATGCAACACAGCTTGGGCTGTTAACATCATGTGGGACACAGAAAAAAATTCTTTCCTCTTTTTTGTTACCCGAAATACTGTATAGAAAATTAAAACAGCAATTTACCACTGTTGTGCTTATATTTACTGAGCTAAATTCAAGCCTGATTAACTCCATGTTCTTCAGTGAACATGTGTATGAGATGACTTTGGCCCACAACAGATAAAACAATGGCATGCAGATTGCAATGGGGAAAAGAACAGAGAATTTTCCTTTCTTTCATATAATCATAGCAAGAAATGAGAAATGAAGAGGTTTCTGCCATATGTCTAACACACTTCACTGCTTTGTACAAAGGTCTCAAGAGTAATGATCTCCGTGTGTTATGAATATTTTAAAGACTTATTAAATGTTCTTGGATTATTGTGGGTAAAAATATGGGATTTTAAAGAACAAGTTTAAATGACAAATATTATTCCTACTTAAGGAAAAAGAAAAAATCAATAACTTTTTAATGTTTTATCAAGGAGGAAATCCTTGGCCTCTTTCACATCATATCACAAGTTCTAGGAAAGGAATTCCCGAAGACATGCTGGGTTTCATTTCATTTCTATTTTACAGATGTTATTGTTTTAATTGCTTTTGAATAAAAAAAAAAAAAAAAAAAAGAGCACTTGTAAGCAAGGGACTATGAGCTGACCACAGATCTTGTTTGATTTTTTGGCAAGTCACCTTATTTATTTTATCCTATTTATCCATAAAAAGGGGGTAAAGAATGTTTCTACTAGAATTCCACTAAAGGAAGCAAGTGCCCACATACTACCTAGCTTCAGTTAGCAGAACATCTTACAGTAAATAATCAGTTTTCATGTGCCTACCATTCGGCTTCAAGCTATCACGCCAACCATGGGTGCGTGTGGGGATTCCTCTTAGAAAGCCACTGCCCCAGAGACAATGTAGGAGATAAGTGGTGTTTTGAAATCAATCCCACCCCAAAGCAGAGCGTTGGCTTCCTTCTCCTGGCCCAGCAAGAGCCAGCTCCTCTGCCTAACGCCAGGATGGATGGAGGGACAGGGAAGCTTCCCAGATGAGGAGCTGGTGGATGATGAGCGCCCACGTGTGCCTTTGACGCAACTGGTTGTGTTTTCCCTCTCGAAACCTCCTCCTCCCTTTGCAGCCAGGATCCTGCCTTCTCTGTGAGGGCTGCGTAAGGCTCTGGTTTGGGTTCCCTTCCTCCCCACAGATCTGCAGTTGATTTATGCCTGGAGAATCTCATGCACAAACGCAGCTACTATTTAATAAGTGACAGATTTCCCTCTCTGCTACGTTTCCTCTCCCATCTCTCTCATCGCTTCGCCTTCAAGTCAAATTCAACACAACACAGAAGAAGTTCCTTGTCCTTCCAACATGTCTCCACTCCATCTATTCTCATGACATGCAACATGACCATCCTCTTTTCCATCCAGCCTCAACATACTTTTTTACTCAGCTCTCTTTTTTCAGTCCTCCTTTTTGGGCAAGCCATCCTCTTCTTTCAATGTGACATCGATAGGAAACAGACTGGTCCCCTCCATTCACCTTCCTAAAACTCTTTTCCAGGCTCTCACCCTTTTTTCATCTTATTACATCCCTTCCTCTAGCCTTGACAAAAATCTATGTACCACCTACAGTAATGCAGAATGCTGCTACAAACACCATTTTTTTAGCATCATAGTGGTCTTATTCTTTCTAGTTATGCCATTGCCTCTTCCAAGTTCAGCGCATTAAACAATAGTTGCATTTCTTCCATAGCCAATCTCTTCATGGCTGACTTCTCCCATTTGCTATCAGTATATGCATTCTTTTAACAGCTCAGATATCACTCGTTACATTCTTGCTCAAGAATTTCTGCACTTTCTCCCATGCTGCCATGACTGAGAGGAGCTGAGCATAAACAACTCGTCACCTTATCATGCTCCTGGAACCTCTGATCTGGCTTCTCGTGTCCATCAATACACCACGCAATCATGATGTCTTTTGAAGTCCATGGAAACCTCAGCCACAACCATGAACCTTCATGTTAGATGGATTTCTAAATGTCTAGTCCAAGAATGGATAAGTAATAGCACCAAATCTGGCAAGCACATGTGTGTATCATCCATGAAGGAGGAAGGTACTGCAAGAAACAAGTTATCAGCACTTGTCCTCACTGTTGCATGGCAGGTGTGACACAGGGATTTGCGATGTATGCTGCATTACGGTCAGATTTTACCTTCCCAAAACAAACTCTATCCCTCACAAGCTATCAGCAAATAGAATGTAAATACTGTTGTCATGAGTGAATAATTTATTAAATTGGCACTATTACTAATAATTACAGAAAATGTGCCTGCTTTTCTCTCTTGACAAACAGGAAGCCAGCCACGTTTCCCATATCAGCAACGACACACAAGGAACAATTCAAAGTGATACCCATTCCTGGCTGGCACGTAATCTTTACCATTTGAAGTTTATTTGATACAAATGAGGGTCTACAGAACCCTGCTGACATGAAGTCACGAAGAGTATATATACTTATGAATACTGCATTTACTGCACTTTGTATGCGATGTTTGTTAGGTCTTGGTGCTGAAATCACAGCTCTGAATGTATCTTGAAGATGTTAAGGATGCGTTGTGAGCTTTGGCTTTCTCTCTCCCCACCCCTAAACCAAAACAAACCACCACCACGGCCTTCGTGGCTTTAATTATTAAGATTATATTTTCTGTTTTAACTTAAATCCCATAATGGTGGCAACCAGCTATTTTTCTCCTTTTTTTTTTTTTTTTTTGGTAATAGTATACACTCTTGATGTAGGAAGGAAATGTGGAGACAGAACAATCCAGCTGGATTAGACATTTATGAAACTATTGCCAACAGTGAGCTGTCAAAGCCAGCAATCAAATGTAACCCTGGCAAAGAAGAATGGAGACTGCTGTGATGAGATTTACTTAGAAGAAACTTTCAAATAGTGCTTTTATGTCCTGATTCTCCTCCCTTGCACCTGTTTTATACCTGCTTGTTGCCCCTCCTTCCTTGACATTACATTTGGGTTACAGTCGTGTGGTAGGAATACTTGCTCTGTTCCAGAATCAACCGTTGAATTTCAACAGCCTCAATGCAAAATACCTGGACAAATAATTATTGTTTTCCTTCCAAATCTTAAAATCTATGAAAATGTGGAGTAGCTATTAATACAGAGATCTCTGCAACATTCCCCGGAGTAAAAAGTCTTATTACCGTTTTATTTTCAGTTCAGAAGCTGCCAAAAGAACGATGTAACTAACTTAAAGCCATACAAAGGCAGAAGCAAGGGTAAGACTTCACTACTTCTGACCTTAATCCTGCTTTTCTTCAAGTCCATCCCTTGTGCTTTATATCCCAGCTTTCACTGGAAAACTGTTAATTAAACATCAAGAAAACCTGGCAATAAGCACTATTAAAATTAAATGACATGATAAGATATTTTGCTATGGCAAAGGAAAGGAAAACAAGACAAAAGTTAAAGAACTGACTGGAATACATCAATGAGCAAAACACAATGTAGGAAGAGAAATCTGGCATATTGAAGAACAGGATCTCAAGCAAACAGTAAGAAAAAAGAGACACTAAGCGTAATACATAATACAGCAGCAAGATCTTTACTTTGTACAAAAAAAAGGTCTTTCTGGATTAAAAGAGGAATGGCAATAGAACAACAGGGTAACATTTGCATCTTGGCCATATCTATTGCACAGGCTACCAATGCTTCTAGGAATCTTTCCCACTATAAAGTGAAAGCAATGCTCCTTAACTATTTTCTAGCAAAGGTACAAAAATTTATTGATTAATACCCATTTTAAAGCTTTTAAGAACTCTCTGATTCCTGTACAGTTCAAATTTTAGTGCGACAAACAAGGGAAAAATAGGATTCTAATACTGTGCAATTTGTGTGATATGTGTATGTTTTCCTGTGAACAGAAAATCAACTTCAGATTTTGACAATAGGAGCCACAGAAACCATAGTAGATCAATATATCGGAAAAACTTACAAATAATCAGCTGAATAGCCTAATTTCACAATTTGGGATTTGAAAAGTCAGTGCCACCTTAAATTTTAACCAGAAGAAAAAATTTATAGAATACTGGATACTTTCCCTCATTTAAATTGAATCAGTCATTACAGTTAACAACCTTCCCACTCCATACAAATAAATAAAGAATGCTGTATCCATTCTAATTTAAAAACTCTTATCTTCATTAAAAACGTAGTTTAGTCAGAAGTTCCATCTATTATGTGCTGTAATGATTTAATAGTGCCAACTAGATCTATAGTATTCCTAGAAATAGAGGAGTTGCAGCTGCAGACCAGTCAAACAGTTTTCACAGGATATTCGGGGACTGCATCACTCTATTCTAGGTAGAAGATTAAATTGTAAGGAGAAAACAAGCAGGATTTCAAAACAAGTATTCCAATATGACAAATAACTCTTCTTCTCGGGCTTTGCTTTTGTAGAAAAGAGAAGTATTTCACTCTCCTATTCTGTAAGTGGCTGGAAATGCTCTGCATATTTTAATAATGACATCAAATAACTTTCTAATTCAAGATACTTTAGCCAGCAATGTGTCCTAGAAAGAGACAATGCATGAACCCTTTAAAGTATCTACAATACAGAATATGTTCCTTGATAATGTCATTAAGCCATGATGACATGTAGCAAGCAATTGCTGGCAAAGGTCAATAACCTGATCCATTTATACAACGAATGCCTGTTAAAACAGTGTTTAAAGAACAATCGAATGATTGATGACCATAAGCTCTATGTTGGCCACGATGTGCAGCATGCACATACAGCGTGTTCTGCAAGCACTACACGTACCTCTAATGCTATGGGGTGGGTGGGGGGAAAACTGTGTTCTGCCAAAAAGAAACCAAACTGTTTAGACAAAAATGTTGACAACAGTAATTGGGTAAACAGAAGTCTGAAGATGAAGTTGTTAGCACTGGGCAGTAAAAAAGGCAGTGCTTCTGATCCAACTGAACACAGCTCAACTTGAAAATAAGGTGCCCTGGGCAATAGAGACTGCACGCATCCTCTAAGCTCCATGTCACGGTCTGTGGAAAAAAAAAAAAAGTGACCATCCCATATACCTCTACCACTGATTTTTAAAATTGTTCCTTCATTTTTAATTCAAACCATTGTATTAAAATGCAGTTTTGTTTGATGCACATTTGAATCTTGCCACCTCAAAAGCCATCGTCAAAATTCACAGGTCCAATTTGTTGTGTTGTTTAAAAAAAGGGGGAGGGGATCATTTCCAAAATATTTTTGTTGTTTTAATCTGCCAGCAACCATCATTCTATCAACAGAGTGCTGCACACTTCTTACAGTTTAACCCCCTTTTCTAAAGAGTAATTAACCTAACAGCTTCTTGCAAGTCATTTTTCTATCTCATCAGAAAAGCACAGTGACCTGTACGTTCAGTAGGACAGGAACACTTCCCAAAATTGTCATCTGGTCCCTTCACAGAATTAATTATCTCATTCTGAAGTGACCACATTCCACTTTTTACAAACAAGAGCGATCTTGAAAAATCATCAAAAGATATACATGATCATAGAAATCATAAAATAAATATGATCCATTGAAAGCATTTTATATTCTATAACTGTAATGGTTCTGGCTTTCATGAGATAAACAAGCTGGGACCACATTATGCCGCTGATGTGTACCCTTCAATTAAAGCGCATTTCTGCACACAAGCCAGTTCCTCGTGGAGGTGTTGATTATAAGTGGCATTCATCAGAATCAATGGTATAAAAATAAGCTCCCTGCCATTTTGCTGTATCCATAAACAGGTGTGGCCTGAGCTTTATTAGGTGCCCAGACAAAAAGACACGCAGGGACTATATCTCAGCATGAGTCACAAAGCAAAATTACAGTCCTGTGCTGCAGTCAGGAGACTTCCTAAAATACGTTTCCCAAGCCAGGGGCAGCAGTCGGTGGTGTTGGTTTGTGCAGTCGGGAACTGGATCCACCCCTTCCCAGGCCCCGCAGGGTCCCTTCTGCATCGGGGTACAGCAATCGGACACCTTCCTAACTCGATTGAAGAAAAGAAATTATTCTATGCTGCGAAGCATTTCCACAACTGTTCTTAGAGCTCCACCTTTCCTACAGAACCACAGAGCTTCTGCACGGCATGGCAAGCAGAGTTATACTGGAATTATATTTAAGAACCATTCGTCTGAAGAGTCATCACCTCTTGCCCAGCAATCCCCCATCAGTCACAAACACAGCTGAAACAAAGCAGAAAATGGCTAAAGCAACAGTGAGGGACACACTGACTACTTTCCCATCTCACCCTCCGCAATGATGGAAGTTCAGTCTGCTCCTTAACAAACACGTGCCAAACAACTGATAAAGAAGGATGACAAGTACTCCAAACTTCTTGAAATTTTGAAAACTAACACCAATTGGTCTACTAAAGAAATCTACCTGGTTCCCATCCTGTTTGGCTCTGTTGTTGAAGCCTCCTCTGCTTACATAATTTTACCCACGCACACCAGAAAAGGTTTTTCATCACTAGGCTTTACAGGCACATCGCACTTTTCACTCCGAGTGCCCAAAGATCTTTCTGTGAGCCAATCTGCTTCCCAAGTCCCTCCATTAGAAATCAGATTTATATCTTCCATCTTGCTCTGCGAAAGAGATGAAAGTATTTCCCATTTTCCATAATACAATCTCATTTTCTCCTTCCCCCTGTTGTTCCCCTGTCAGGCTTCTCCCACCAGCTCCTCCTGTGTTGCCTCTGTCTTGTCAACCATCATGTGAATGTGACACCGGAGCTTGATGGTTTCATTATGAACTGACAAAACCAAAACCTCATCATTTAACAGACAGGGAATGGAGACACGGAAAGGTTATGGCTCTTGCATAAGTCAGAAAAAGCTAGTGACAAACATAACTCTCCTGATTTCCAGTTTCTAAGGATATCACCTACCATAAGACTTCTGTGCATCTTTAATTTTTAATTTCTGTAAAGAGGAGGAAGTGTCTTTCTCAGTGTCATTGCTTCCTTTTCCTCTCTTCGCACTCTCACCACGAAATCAGAACACCACCCATCTTCTCCCTCAGGGCACCTAAAATGCCGCAGATCATTTGAATGTTGGCGGAATTCTACACATGAAAACAAAACATTGGAACATTTAGCTTTTAATTATTACATGTTCATGACGGGGAAAAAACCCACCATTTTCAGATGGTAGGACCCTTCCACTCCACATTCTTCTAAGATGTTGAAAGAAGTGAGGTTTTCCTTTTCTGGTGTTTTTGGCACAGGAATCGGTATCTTTGAATTTTGTTTCTTTGGGGAGGGGGAATGAGACCAAGCTGGGGACACAGAGCTATGCGTGTTGGAGCTTAATACACAGACACAGACCAAGAACATCTTGGCGACTTGCAGAGAAGGTAAGCTTCCTACGGGAGGATGTGTGTAGATAACTCTTACCTTCTCTCTGCATTAAAAAGCACTACGATTTGTTGGGTTTGCTGCTTTTTTTTTCCCCCTCCTCTTTTTGGCCTAGGGAAAAATCCACCTTTACTTTATTAATAGCGAATTCAAATGGTTTTTCTGCTGCAATTTAACAACTAGGGTTTTTTTTCCCCTGCACAGAGACAAGATATTCTTCTCTCTTGAACCCCTCAACATATTTGTTCTGCATTATTTTTTCATTCACAGTTATCCTGGAGGCTCTCAATGTTTAAATCACTCCCTCCCTCCCTCCCTCCCATGTAGAGCTGTGCACTAATATCGATCAACTTAGGCTGGAAGTTACTATAAGGCATTTTTCAATAAACAGCCTAGCTGTTCAGAGAGTGTCTTGAATAGAACCCTTAGGTAAACAGCAAAATACACAAGGAACTTTCCTTCAGCAAGCACATCTTTGGAGTTTCAAGGATGGCTGCTAATGCTCCACCAGACAAAGAACTTGATTCTGACTTTCTACTCTGCAGGTTAGACATGAAGCAGCGTCAGCTAACGATGTCTTTATTCTTATGCACAGAACTTAAGTTTCTTAGGGCACCTGTATATTTAATAACCTCATAGTCACATGCCCTTCAAATAAAGGGTCAGACAGTAAATAAGCTCTTAATGAGTATCGACTTACTTTTAAATTAAAAAAAATAATCACAGACAAAATGCCACTCTTCTAAGAAGACAACGTTACAGCTGTATAAGAATTTTAAGTATTGGCTGTGTAAGGCACCTTTATCAGTGAATTACAGTGAAAAGGAACTCTCTCCTGGCTACGGGGAGAGGAAGAAGAAAATAATTTCAAGCTAAACTATTAAAAATAAATCATAGGAAAAGGATGATACACGCGTACTGTATGTCAAGGAATATCCACACTTACAGAGAGATGAGTAAGCTACTCTAAATTATTAGGTTTTCATTTAATTCATCCCTGATTTAAAATGCCAGGTTTATTCTATTTTTACATTGCCTCATTAATCAAAAACGGGAGGGAAAAGTGATTGGAATTAAATACTTGAAATCATTCTCTGGTTACTTCACATAGTACTTAATTCTAAAATGGAAAATATAGGGTGTTTTAATTTCCTCTTCTTAACTGTGAAGCATCACGTGCTATATTGTTTTTATAGCTCTGAGGGATCCTTAAAAGTTTGTGTAAACGAAAATGGCAAAAAAAGTCCGATGTAAAAATAGTCCTCGGTCATTGCTTTGCACACTGTAAAACCAGTGATGTTCACACCCACCAGTGGGCGAAAGATAAACACCATGAAAGTAAATAACACTCTGAAATAGCTGGCTCCTATGAATCCTGGAGACAGCACAAACTGTTTTGTTGTTTTAAAAAAAGGTTATGCATAAGCAAATCCACATGACTTTAATGATCATTTCTGAAAGTGTTTTTCAGGTCAACATCTCTGCTTGGGAGCCCCAGCAAAGCCCAGGGGGTGCAGCTGTTGGCCGGGTCCTGCTGGCACCAGCCTCGTCACGGCTTTGCTTTTGTGTCAGATCTGTCAGCACAGCTCGGGCTGGTTCCTCTCCCTCGCCAAGGGCTGAGACAGTCCGTGGTGGCAGGAAGCAAAAATGAAGGAGAGTGTGGGTCGGCAGCATTTAGATGCTAAAGCTTTGGGGGAGGCCCACGTGCTCGGTGCTGGGATGCACCCAGGGACAGTCAGAAAGCCGCGACGCGCTAAATTCAGCACTCTCTGCATCCGACAGATGGTTGAGGAGTGCAGCAGATGCTTTTCTATCTCCTCACATGGCATCACCTTAACCATCGAGAATAAACAGGGTTACAGTAATTCAGGAAAACTCTTGTACGATGGCAAATGCAATTCAATGCAGGTAAATGCAGGATAAAAATCGTAAGACAAAAGATTCCAAAAGAAAACCAAGACATTAGGGGAAAGTGTTCAGAGGCATAATGATTGAAGAGAGATTTAAGTGTCCTCCTGGGTTATGAAAGTCTTAAGCAAATGGATAACTGCAGCGGGAAAATAATGCCGCATGGTGAGCTACATGCCTAGAGGAACATAAAGCTAAAATTCAGGTTCTGACTGGTGCACGAGGCCGACTGGAAGCCTTACCGATACCATTGCATTGTCTCGATGCACATAAATTTGTATTTCCAAGTAAACTGACAAAAGACAAAGAGGGAGAGGGGATCATCTGAAACACGAGGATCACGTTTTGCAGCCTGCTGCAGTCAGCTCCGTCCCACGCAGAAGCTGCAGGTCACCACCACATTGCTGCGATTTCCCATTTCTGGCCACATTTTGTGAGAATGCAGACGGGATTGCAAAAGAGAAGTCACAGAGAGGATCTCCACAGGGTCATTCAGATGCCTTTGCTGCAAACGTATGCTACATGCTCAAGGGCAAGCAAAGTGCTCGAATCTTTCATAAAATAGATTAAAAATATTCAAAGGGTTGAAGGGAGCTGGTAGACAGAAAGGACAAATAGACTGTGCTTATAATACTCCCATACAGTATAGCTTTTCTTATCCTTAAAGACAGAACAAAACAAAAAACATCAACCAACCAAAGATGGAAATTTATCTAATGACCTGCTTATGACAGATCTTGAATTATGGGAGGTAATGTGCATGTTTTACGCTTTGAGACAGCAAGCAAAACAAACAAGAATATAACATCACCAATGTGTCCTGCAGGCTAGGAAGCATACAGAATAATCTGCAAGAGGTGAAAATTCCATGGTAAATACAAATTATAATACTCAACTCTTTAAAACAGTGTCTCTTCAAATTATTTCAGGACATGGTTATTATAAAGCAGGTTCACCATAATTTTACACTTCAGAATAACTTCAGCACAGTCCCTTGTGGAGCTGTAGCCAGAGCTTCCTCTGAGCCTGGTTTGCTTAGGCAGAACACCGTCTCCATGCCATTCTGCTCAAAGCCAGCCTCCTTCTGCAGCCCCCCAGCAAACGGGAGGTAGGATTCAGGGAGACGTGCTGGCTCAGAGTGCTCGCCCATCACCTGTACAGATTCATTTTTTCAGACATGCTGTGTAGAAACTTCAGTCTGGGAGAAAGGGGCGTACAGTCTGATTCAGCACTTTACATGAAGATCTTTGCCGTGTCCCGAGTATTGTGTATTAAAAATTAACTTCAATTTCCTCTATGGCCAATCTCAAATTAAGAGTGAAAAAGGTAAGAATTTTCGAAAAGGACTGAAACCTCACACCTCTGCAGGATCTTCGCCAGATTTCTGTACAACCGGAGAGGGATTTAGGGCAGGAAAGACAGTTCTAAGACCATTCCCCAAGGAAATTTCTGAAAATCAAGTTACGAAAAATTAATTCAGAGTTCAACTGGTGCAAAATTTGAAGCTAGAAATGTGCAATCTGTTTGACTCTTGTTTAAATTTATTTAATTAATTTATTAAATTAAAAAAATTAGTCTGCATTTAAGGTAGACCATGAACCACAGCTCAGCATAATGTTTTGCAACAGGGGTCTGAGCCCTGAATTCTCAAATTAAACTAAGTCAACCTAAAAAGGGAACTCAGTGGGTGTAAGGGCACCTGTGTTAAGGAACAGCATCCTTACTGTTCCCTCGACTTGTTTTTTCTTCATCAATCAACTGTAGGTCCCAAGAGCGACTGGAAGAACGTGTCAAGGCTCCTTCCTCAGCACATCACCAACTGGCACAGAGAATCCTGTCGATTCACCTCACACAGTGTCCTGGGCAGTTCCCCCCACCCTCCTGTACCACCGAGACCAACAGCTACAGGCTGCAAGTTCTCCTCCCAGACCAGAGCTTTGACACGAGCCCACCCCACATCCTTGCACGCTTCCCACACCAGGCTCCATCCTGCCATCACCCCGGCTGATGTGGCCTCTGCTCACATCACTGACGAACATCTGGCCTCAGCTGCTGGGCTTTGGGGAATATCGGGTTCCTGTTACAAAGATTCGCTGGCAGATAGTTTTAAAGAAACTTGTTGTGAGAATGTTTCTACAATCTCCACCTCTACCTGCTCTGTCCTAAAATCTGTTTCTCACTATCACTTCTTCGAAACACAAATTTCAGATATATATGTATATATATAATTATTATTTTTTAAACCACTAGAAGGAATCCCCTACTGCCTACACAATAAAGTCAGTCAGAGGCAAGGTTCTTTCTCACAGATCTTATCCCTCTAAGCCATCAGACTGACTAAACCACTATCCTTTGATCAATAGGCAGCTAAGTGGGAATTTTCAAAATAACCTTTAAGCAAAATAAAGCTGCTTCTTTAATACACACAGGTCTTACTCCCCCAAACTAGAAGAGAGGTGGGATTTCTTTTTTTTTTTTTTGGATTTTTGTTCAAAACTTGTTCAGTCTGGATGGAAGATAGATTCCATCTAGGGAGAATAAGAGCTGAGAATTAGAGAGTATTTACTACCACTGAATATGATGATTGTATCAAAGACTAAGTGAAGTGGCCAACTGTGAGAAATCATGAACCATACACTAAATATCACCATTTGTTTATGGTTAAATGTATACAAAAAAGGGTGGATAATTAATATTCTGTAAATGTAAATGCATTCTTTTTTTAATTAAAGGGATGTGAATAAAAACAGTGGTTTCACCTGCAGCATAAATGGTGAGGGATCCTTTGAACTCTATTTTAAACTGTCCACGCTGGGACTCAAACACTTAGCCACAAAGTAGTTTTGTGTGTGAAACTCAATTTGGGCGTCGGACTTCTGAGATCCTATTAGAGCAATCACCAAGTGTTAAAAAGACAAAACATCTTTTCAGAGACCACTGCCAGACAGCAAAGAAAATGACTCTCTAATAAAATCGGATCAATTTTCTAGCTAACCTGCCCCAAGTGGAAACAACATAAGACAGGTTCCCAGAGAGTCGGCATTAATGATGGGCCCATGCAATGAATACATATGCTTCCATGGACATAACAAAATTGCCTGGGGCAACGTTCATATGAGGGCTGGATTGCAAGTTGTCTGTCTTGCTTCTTCCCTCTTCCCCACGCTAACTCATGGGTTTGTTTTTTTTTTTAAATTGTGTTTTTTTTTTTTTTAAAAAAAAAAGAGGTAAGATTTCTCACTGTGCTTAACTGTGGTAGAGAGTAGGCGTTTAAATGTATTATGGAAGAAATAACTGATTTACTCAGAGCAGTTGAGACACTTAAGAGAGCTGGGTTCAGTTCCTGGCTCTGCACGATGTGCAACCTGACAATGGGGAGGTCACGGGACTGTTTTCAAGTGATCTTTAGCACCCCACTTTGCTGCGCTCCGAGCAAACATCAAGCTCACGTCAGTCAGGCGTTTCAGAGCCCTCCTCACACCTTTTCACCCTCTCCTGGACTCACGAGGTTGGGCTTCAACACCATATAGACTATCATTATCCTATTTTCCACGTGAAGATTTCTCATCCCGAGCAAACTCGTTTTGCAGGTAAAGGATGCTCAAGTGTGCCTATGAAATCCTGGACAGGCAATGTCCACACTGTGCTCGGACCCTGTCTGAGATAAAGAATATCAATATCCCTGAACACAGGGATGTTTGAGGATAAATTGCCAAGTGCGAATGAGACATTCTAGATAGATTAGATACATTCTTTTGAATAAAACAAAACATATTTGTCTCAAAAATACTTTAGGGAAGGATATAAAAGAAGT
The DNA here is from genome assembly GCF_036013445.1 of Caloenas nicobarica. Classification (NCBI taxonomy): domain Eukaryota; kingdom Metazoa; phylum Chordata; class Aves; order Columbiformes; family Columbidae; genus Caloenas; species Caloenas nicobarica. The sequence goes on from NC_088251.1 coordinate 10,086,750, forward strand.
TTTGCACTAGAAGGTCCACAAGGAGGATATAAGTGCCAGATAACACATAACTGGGCCACATTGTTGAATACGACTACAGCGTATATGGGACATTTGACATTTCATTTACAATATTTATACTGAAAGAGTTTAGATTGTTCGAAAGCATTTCCATCCAGCTTTTTACTTACTGAAGTCAACAGAAACATCTAAATAACGATATTTAATGTACCTTTTTGCAATAATTTTCATTAAACAAGTAGTAGTTACTCCAGTGCACTCTCAAAAACACACAAACAAAAATGCCAAACATCCCAAGAGACAATAACTATTTCTTGCTTCAAGTCTCTATTACTTTCCTTGAAGGGAATCTTTTCGCAATGGCCCCTTTCTATGTTACAAATAGAACTTGGTACCTATTGTCTGCCTGATTAGTAAGGAAGCTGGAAGTAAACCAAGACACGCTACCCAACAAACCTGGGTTTATTTCTTTCCTTATGCCCAGACCTAAAGTATTTAGGCTCCCCAGATTTCAAGACATGACTCTCTACAAATCATGCTAATTTACTGTCAAGTATTGAAAAAGTCAGGAGACAATGCAATAAAAAGTTAAGAACAACTAGATTCCCTGTGCTAGGAGTTACAGGCAATAAACACATATATATACTGAAAGCAAACCCACAGCTGAGTACCAGGGCATTCTATTAGACATGACTACCTTTAAGTTGGAATGATACTTATATCATTTAATTCACAGAAAAATATTCCTCCATTGCATCAGCATGCTAAGAAACATGAAAAAATATATGCTAGAGAAACCCTAGCTGTGCTGTCTTACACAACAGGAGTATGTCAACTTTAAAATAAAAAAGCAGGAAATTTCCCTTTAATGTCCGAAGCACTAATCACTTGTTTTATCGAATGTAAGCTATCAAGCTACAAAAGTTATTTTTTTAATCTTTTGCATTTCTCCTAGCATTTAATTGTTTTGTCTTGCAGTAGAAAGCTAAGCTGGGCATCTACACTTTGCAGTTAAACCCACGCAGGTAGTAGCATTAATCTTTAAATATAAGTATCAGAGAGGAAAGCAAAAATTGCTAGAATTTCCCTCTGACACCAGAAAAGCTGGCCCTGTGCTTACAGCACTACATCAGAATTTGGAGAACGGGGTTTGACTCCCTGCTCTGACACACATCTGAGAAGTCATTTAATTGTGTCCTTCATAACATGTGGATCGTGATTTCTCTGTCTTGCTGGTGACACGGTTAAGTGTAGGGGACAAGGACTGACTCTTGCGGGGGGCTTGCACAGTGTGATCAGGGTATGAAGCTGCACGGGCATGGGTTTTATTAAATATCTGCAAAGAATAGACACTAAACATTAGGAGGTATTGGAAGGAGCGCAAAGTACCTTAGTGCAATTATTGAGAAATTTAATTTTAACAAGCAAGCACATGCAAAGCAAAAATACTGTAAAATCACCTAATCTCTTTTCCCAGTTGAACTTTCAGCCTGACCAAGAAAGACATAGGGACATGAAACTAAAGAGTATCAGCCTAGCTCCCAAACAACAGATTCATGAAATGGTACGGACAGAGAAGGAAAGCCTGCGGATCTTTAAATCTCATCTATGCACTTCCAGTCCTAGGGCAACAAATAACAGCACAGGTTAAGAAATGCTACAGGATATACTCGCTTGTTTCGTTTTAGAAATAGAAACCAGCAATCCAGCTAAGAGGAAGCACCACTTTACAGATAATGCTGGGAATCAACAAAAGTCTGAAAAAGACACAAACTGAAAAATTCAGGTATAAGTGATAAAGAACAAGGGGACAAGTGGCCATTAGCAATATGTTAAAACCTGGGGCAGCAGGGGTTAATGCACTTGCCTTTAAACCTGTAGCATTAAACTACGCTGCAGTAAAAGTTAGTTTGTACTTCTGCCAAGATCAGCTCAAAATCTGCCCGAGGATTTGAAGGTCGAAAGGCCACGGGACTGAGGCACGAGGAGAGCGCTGGAGGAGCAGCCTGTCCCACCGGCACCGCTCACGGCTCTGCCGGCGGTAAGAGCTCTCCGTTCGGAAGAAACCTTTCCACACAACACAAGAAACATGCAGGAGATAGGCTAGGCTTTAAGCACGTATAGACACTTAAAAACAAGCAAGAGCTAAACACCGCGCCAGGGCATCCATGGGAAATAACCCGAGAGCCTCCTGAGGTTGTCTCCACTTTCGCGTGGAGAGCACAGAGAAAACACCACTGGTTATTGTCCACCTTTCCACACGGGAAACCTGGGTTTGATTTCCAGTTCGGGTCTGTGTCTCCAGAGGTTAGAGGAGGAGAGGAGAACGATTTAAAGCTGCTCGACAGCAACCCCTTTGGGCAGAGCAATCACTGATGGGGTCCAGCAGGACATGGGCAAGTCAGAAAGGTTGTGGCTGTGAAGAAATTGGTGCAACTCAGGCCAGAAAAAGATTTTACTCACCATATGAAAAGGGGACTAGAAGAGCGTCCAGAATGAAAGCAAGCAAGGTCTGAGTTTATTTTATTTTTTATCTACTCCATGCATCAAATTATCTTTTTACCAAACCACCTACTTATTTATCTTTCATGACTAGCGTGAAAATAGCTATCTTTTCTTAAGAGCACTGTAAACTGAATGACTCTCCTATAAAAACCCACTGGATTTATAGTGTTAAAAGGCAAAGTCCCAGAACCGTACTTCTGTTTACTTGAGAAGTATAAACCATTACCCAGAAAACAGAGAGGCCTTTTACAGAGACTGGAAAACAAATGGTTTAAAAGCATTAAGATCTACATATCTTTCCTTCCCATACATTCAAAGCCATCAATCATATATAATCCAGAACATACGAGGTGCAAAAGTGCTAAAAAGGGCCCATTAAAATACAAGTCTTTCCAGGTGTACCACCCAATCACTAGAACTAAACGCAGAACAAAACCAGCTCCCATTTATACACACAATACCATTAGTGGCAATTTATCATGTCGTCTTAAAGTGATATATAGCACGTTATGAAATTGCTCATTAACTCTCCCAGCAAAAGCTCAGCATGCCCCCATGTACTCAAGTGACTGTAATTGGCATTTCAGAGATCTCGGCTTAGAATTCACTCTTATTTATAAAGCTCAGCTTCTGCAACCAACTTTTTAACCTCCTTCTAGGAACATCATTAACTTTGTATTTTTGAGTGAGTTTTCCTTATTATGCAATGCAACAATTGCTTTTCACTCCCCAGAAAAGATACAGTGTTTGAGTTAGATTTCTTCTTCCCCTTTCCCATTCTTCCTTCAAGAACACCTATAAAAACCTAAGACCATGCAGGCCATGCCTTTACTATAAATAAAACAGACTTCATTAAAATAACATTGTAATAAGAATAGAGCCACAGAAGCTTTTTTTTTAAATAGGAAAGACAAAGCATTCTGAGAAATATCTGAGATCATGATATTAATCATCCTACTACATAAGACCTGCATTTACAAAGCATTTCAGCACATGCTTAAACTCCAGCATATATTTAAGTCCTGCTGTCTGCAAAGGGCCGTATGTGCACGGCTGGCTAAGGGCCAGGCAGCCAATTTCACATATCAGCACACGAGCAGTTTCACACCCATGCCTTGCAGAAGGACTTCCAGCCAAAGGTCTCGACATCCTTCCCATGGGAAGACAAGTGTCACTTGTTCAGCTGGATGAGAAACAGAGACATGGGGTTTGGCCAGCTCAAAGCCTCCCCCTAGCACTGTGCCAGAGCCAGGAATGAAATCTTTCTGGTGAAACTGCATCAACCCCAAACGGTTCCTCATTCATGAGACCAAGGCTGCATTGATCACGATGCAAGTTCTGTTGTATTTGCCTTGTCTGCTCTGCACTGGCAAGCACAGGGTTGATGTTTCCAGCAGCCACAAATGCTGCCCTGGAACACAAAGTCCATGTGGAAGAGCCAGGCAGCAGCTCAGCAGCCCTCCCTTACATGACACCACAGAGAGACCGTCCAAGGCAATGCCCATGGAGTACCGACCCCAACTTTCTCTCCCTAAGCCCACACCTGAGAAAAACCATTTAAGCATACGTTGATAGGCTCAGACTAGCCAAGAAGTCCTCATCTCTGATTTGTTTCATCACTGCCGGTTTCAGTGTGTACGCATCACTACCGTGCCTCAAAATTACTGCAAACCTTTTTTTTTTTTTTTTACTTCATCCCATTTCAGTCTTTCTACTATCTCTCTGATAGCAGATGGCAAGGTTCACTGTTATAGACAGAAATGTACAGAAATGCATTACAAGAGAAATGCTTCTACACAAGGAGGAAAACACAGCTCAACAGGCAAAAGTCAGTGAGAAGGCAATTCCCTCTGAGAGTGTCTGTCTGTCTGCTTTATGGGTTAATATAGGGGTCCTTGAACCATTTCATAATTGCATCACTTCTTAAAAGAAGACTGTTTTGCTGACACCTTTCCATTTGCAGTTGTCTGGACCACCTGCCCTCCCCATTTGCAACTGCATTACATCCCCGTGACATCCTAGAAGAGCAATGCCTGGTTAGTAATCTATTTTATTTTACCTTATGGCAATTTAGCCAACTGATTTTCAGGAACAAAGCTGAAGACTACAGTTTTTGTAATTTATTTGATTCTTCAGCGCAGACAGAGCACTTGCCTGTGCCTGTTCTGCGATGTCCGTGTGGCGCACTGCCCACCTCTGCTGTGACTGCTCATGGGCAGCCACGCTGGGCATGGCACCTTGTGACACACTAAAAAGCCTAGTGTATTCAGCATAGGAGTCCCTGTGGATGGTTTGGGAAGGATGAGACATAAATTACTGCAAATTAGAACAAGTTTTGCCAACAGGAGAATAGCCCCATCATTGCCTCTTAACTGTTTCGAGTCCAACTCTAAACCGATCCCAGTCGATGCTAAAAGATACAAAGATATCAAATCCACCCCCAATCACTTAGATAGTATCTTGAATAGCTCATTCACAAATTAATTGCACTATGTCATCCTTTGTCGTTCACAGTCTATTGTCACTGCCAGGTGCACGGGCAAAGGCAGCATTTGCCTCATGCTTTAGGCAGCATTTCTCCCAGTAGAGGACATTTTCCTCTGACGGAACTATTACAAGATTTAGAAGGTAGGCTTAAACAAGACAGGAGCAATACTGTCATAGGTATTACCAAACATACTTGGATAAAGTCCAATCCAGACCCTGACAGCTGAAAACCCAAGGAGAGATGGCAGACATCTCTTAGAGACACCGCCTGTTATCCCAGTCCTTACAATAAAGAAGCAAGACAGAGACAGAATTATTTCACCAGGGTTACTTGAGATGCCTATAGCAGAGATGCTAACTGAATGCAGCTCTTTGTGACTGAATACAGCTATCTGCCTTGTAACTACAAAAACACCTTCTCATTTTGCTTGTTTGTATTTAGAATCTTAATCACTCATACAACAAGTTAACAACTTGGTGTGTTCATAGGATAAGAAATAAGAACAGACTTAATACTGAAGGTAGAAAGAAAAATAGAAATATATTAAAATCTAAGAACTCAGTTTAGTTATTGCCTCTGACTTCTCACTCCCTTTTTGCTCCCGTGGCCTCTCGGACAGTGCAGGGTATTTTCAGGACGCACACGCTTCCTTGGGTGACCAGAACAAAGGGGTCCACCCAGCAGCGTGACACACAGCAGCCCACAGGACAGGTACGTCTTAATGTGGTTGTAGAATTAGAAAATACCAGTTTTATTGTGTCCAGAGAAGTTAGCATTTTTCTGTACAGCTCTGGAGATTGTTTTTGGATGGCTCTCAAAGCAATTCCATTGCTGCCATAATAACACATCTTCCACCAAAAAGTTTCCTTGCCAAGACTAAGTATGATGGCAGGAAACTAATGACTTGCTGGACATTTGGTTCTGGCACACATCTCCCTGAAAATACACTTCAGGTTCTTGGAAATATTTTTCCTCCTAAATATTAGCGTGGCTTTTCAACATTGCTGCCTCTCAAATTATTTGCCACCCTAAGGCTCAGTGATGAAGATGAACACAGTACTTTGTCCTGCTCAAGACCTTCCTAAGCATCTTGGGAGTCTTCAAGCTAACCTTGCCCCATCCTGAGCACCAGAAGGGACAAAGAACAACTGTTTTAAATACATCCCAAAGCTACCACAGAACAGGGGTTTTCAAGTGCTTACGTAAGTCTCAAAATGTGGTCAAACATGCTGAACTAGTGCCTCAAGAACACTGTGCCTGAAGAACACCAGTGCCTCGAGTTGCACTTAATGTGTAGCTTTGCTGGAAAAAGTCAAGTGTACTAGTGTGGTAGTTAACATCCTTCCTTCTCCAGTTAATGAGCATACATGTAGCTGCTCTTTTCCTCCTGTCACATCCACATCAGTCAGTGGAACAAAAATATAAATAACTCACTGAAAGAATAAAGTTGCTTCTTCATTCATTGCAATGAGAGATGAACAACATATGCTTTACTTTGTTCCTAATTCTTATCTGGTGTCCTTCAGCAGCAGCTCTGTACAAAAGACGTAAAATCCTTATTTCCTTTTTCCAGATAGAGGAATAGAGGTAAACCCCACGAAATGGCATGCCAAAGCACTCCACAACTATTAGCAGAGCCAAGAAGTGAAGTTCAGTTTTCTGAATCCTATTTCCAAAGACCTGTTTATTAGACTACACTCAGAGATTTTTTCCTTAAAAATATCAACATAATTTTTCATATCAAATTAGCTTATTCTATATTATTACACATAGTGAAAAAGTAATTCTAACTAGGGAAATAAATACAACCTTCTTGTACAGCACACTGCCAAACATTTTTAAAAACGCACCCTAAGTCACGCTCCTGCAATGCAGGAATCTGGAATGTGTGTTTTATTATCTTTTTTCCTAACATTGTTTCTATCTCAAACCAAATTTGAATCTGTCAATTTAGTTTAATTTCAAAGCCTATGCAGCTGGCTTCTGTAAGATGTTTTTGAAGGACGTGGGAACCAAGACTGAAATGTAAATTCCTGGAAGTTAAAAAAATAAAGGCCATACTATTTCAAATGGGGTCCCCTTACAGCTCTAAAATATACCATTAAAGCACGACCAGTGGATTAAGTGCAGTCTCTGATGGTCACACCAGATATCTGTTTATGAACTACAGGATGCTCATCTCCTAGAGGGTCTCTTAGCACTTAAATTTTCACCATATGGAATAAATAACCACTATCGTTTTCACACCTTGGACAACTTGAAACCAAACTTATGCAGCGTTGACTCAAAACATGATTGTCTTCCTGATTTTCTAATTTCCGTCATAAATAAGTTGTGTGTCCACCCTGTGAGCTCCTTATTTCGCCTGTGAACTTGGAGACAAATTGCCTTCTTCAAGCACCCAGGACTGTCAGCTGGATTTTTCCCGCATCGCTCGTTCTTCCTTACTGGCTCTGTAGACTCAGTTTTCCTGTGGTATCTATCAATGTTTTGTAATTTGTTTATCCAGGACAGCTCAACTCAGAAGAAGCATCTGTTTCTCAGCAAGGTCCTGCTTTTGTTACCCAATTTTCCAGCTGGATTGACAGAGGCACCAGGAAGTCAAGTGACCTGCCCGGGTCAGACAGCATCGGTGGCTCGGAACAGATTGGAGCCCGCGAGCCTCCTGGCTCCGTACCCTGCACTGGACCACGCTCCCTTTTACGAGCTGTTCTGCACTAGAGATAAATTGTGTCCACTTTTCTTTCTTGTCTACAGATATTACAGTAACCCTTCCCCGCTCCCCCACCGCCACCCAGTTTCATTTATGTGGTTGTTCTACTCCTGAATACAGGCTTCAGCTATTTGGAGGTCATTAAAATATACATAACTAGGTGTTCAAGCCTAATTTTTCCAGAAGTCCCATCTTCTCACCCTTCTCTTGCAATCAATGACCTGGCAAACATTTCTACATCAGGTGTTCATATTTCCTCTACTACTTCCTTGAGGAAGAAGGAATGCAATTAATTTGCCACTTGTGCTTTGTCAAATTTTAATTGTTATTAATTTTCCACCTAACCACTTCCAGTGAGATTTCAGGCTATTTACAGCTTCATTTATCATGGGATTTCTATTCCCATCACACAAATACAACCTACTGTTTACAGTTATTACACAAGTAAAGATGCTTATATAGACCTGGCCTTACTACTGTACACTTTCTCAGTTATAACTTAATAACTTGTAGGCTATAAAAATGTTTCAAATACTGTTTCAAATACTCACGACCAGGAGCTACGGAACTCCAAGACTGACTCTGGTTTTTCTGAGATCTTGCATAACATTCTTAGGCTTTCTAAATGTCACTTTGACTGTTTCCAAAACTATGATTTTCCTACCTTACACAACTGAACTGAACGTAAACTGGTTAAGATTTGCAAAGAAGGAAACTATTAAAAAGCTATTCCACTGGGGGGATATACTTCCTAAGATAGCCTCATTCTTAAATTTCACCTGAGCCATGCTTTGTTTCAGACCCAAAAAATGAGTTTGGAAAGGTACACTTGCTTTTTATCTACAACACTAACATACTGCTAGAGTACTGCTGAACAATTTCCTTTAAGCTTTACTTTCTCCCATAAACCCACTGACCCAACATCTTAAATTTCATTTGTATTTCAAACCACAGATTATGAGAACAAAGGGAGCCTAATATTACTATTTCAATGGCATTTCAGAATAAAGTACCAACAAAATGGTACCTTCGTTATTCATTAAGCCAAACCTCTACTAAGTCTCAAAGTAGCGTTTTGTTTCATAGATGTAATTTTTTTCCTTGAGAATAATTAGAGGCACTATTACTAGGTAACTAAATATCTGATTTGAGAAAGCAGGTGCAGGAGGTAGATGTCTGGCTATGATAGACTTTGTCCAAAATTTACCTCAGAAACAGAAAACTCTACCTGAAAACACTAAATCTATTTCTGTCAACATCAATCTAGGTCACTTCCATAATCATGTTAGCTTCTATAGAAAGAAGTCTATTTGCTAAATTTGTATCCTCATTTTTCCTATGCCACTTCAGAATAAACATTTACATTAATATGTCCAAAATCCATTTAAGTTGTACAAACAACTCAATGATGCTAAGCCTACTTGCTCTCCTTTTACTCACAACGTAACACGTATTTACATATATACTTGTAATCCATAAAATACCACAGACAGCCTTACTTCCCTTACTAATTCCAGGCAACACCTGACTGGGTAATTTATGTCACCTATTATCATTACTTTGGCTTTTCTTAAACTCTTTTATTTATGTCTCTAATGACGCTGTCATCTAGTTGTCCAGTTTATCAAGCCCACCTAAGCCCTCCAAACATGCTGCCTCTAGTAAGGAATTCTTGATCTGTCAGGTAGATGGACGAGAATCCTAACCAAAGTCACACATCACTAATTCTTGTGTTTCCATAAAGGTAGTTTCCAAATAATCACAGCTCTCTGAACACCTGTCAGTAACATTCAGGAATGCTTTATTCAAGAAGGACTGGCTCGGCTTTCCTTTACATTGGTTGCGACTTCACCTGTGCCTTAGATACAGTTCTTTATTAGTATTTACCTAAACCAGAGCTGTCCTGATATCACACTGAACAGGTTCGTGGGCACATCAGGGCCTGAACTGGCAACACTCAAAGACCCTGTATGATATCCAAAATGAGATCTTCATTTACCTTTGTGATGAGAGACCTGTACTTCTGGGTGCAAGATGCTCTCCGTACACATCTACTTTGAGGGCGGCAGCATGATGCTAATGGCAAGAACTGTTGTGTACGAGGTGAATATGGCCCTGTCTCCAGTTCTCCCTCATACTTTACAGCTCGAGGGGAACGGCTCTTTGGGAGCTGGGAGGGTCCCAAACAGGGCAAATGGCCAGTCTTCTTCATGGGGCAAGAGGTGTTCTGAGAGTGTCTGCTGATTTCCATTCTTTGGGGAGAGAAAAGAAATGCAGGGCTCAACTAATAAGCATAAAAGAGACGCATGGATAGGTGTGTAGGTATTTCTTCCCAGAAGTGAGGTTATTCAGTAGCTAGGCAGACACGTAAAGCCTGGTTATGATACTATAAAGGCACCAGGGCTCCTGTAGATCTTGAATTACAGGGTTACTGTGCAAAGAAAGTAGGTCCAGAAGGAGAAGAGGTATTTTGGAGGAAGCAAGGGTGTAAATGCTATTTTGGCTTTTTGTTTTAGAATTCTTGGAATCGCAGAGGAGACTAAAACGAAAAATTGCGCTGGGGCGGGGGCTTTGAGTAGGAGCCGATCCAGAATACAGGTTTTACTTAGGTTGCTCAAGTGCTGACCAAATACAGCACACTTAGAACATGAATTAAATAACGCTGAATAACATACATGCTGAAAAATGCAAAAAACCCATCATGATAATATACTGTTGTTTTAAATATTATGCAAACATTTTCAATTTTCACTTTACTTCTGCAAAATCCTTCTTTCTTGTGGTTAAATCTTTAAGATCAGAAGCATTGTGAAATATGCTATTAACCAGAAACGTAATGATATTTAAGGTCAAGGTAGATCTGATATTTCTTCAGTTAAACACTTGGTTTCTCTGGACCAGAGTCACTCTCAAATCTCATCAATGACATGTAATTGTAGTCATTTGTTCTCAATAGATTAACCAATCTTTAGATGACAACAACAAAAAAACTTAGTCCCTGCCTTAAACAGCTTCTTTGCTAAGTTGGGAAACCGAGGCACAGAAAACACTGAAAACTCTCATGCATGCTACTGAGAAACTCCATGGCAGATCTAGAACTGAAAACACTTTACCACCATCTGAACCACGTGTCTTAAGCATGGAGTCAATTGCTTCTCACATTGTATATTTGTTATGTTGCAAAACGTTTAAAAAACAAAACTAACAGAACTGGTGAAAAAAAAAGAAGTTGTAAGGAAAAACTAACACTTCAAAATGCCACAGTTCCTGAGAATATAATCCATTTTGCTGGCTCTTAAACTTTTGAGAATCTAGGAATTCCTGCTTCTGCACACCCGAAAGACAAAGAATTGAACTTACATTGTGCATTGTTTTGTCATTATACTCACCTTTGATCCTCACAAAATCACAAACTTGTTGGAACTGGTTGGATCTTGAGATCATCTACTCCAAACTCCCTGCTAAAGCAGTGTCTCCTACAGCAGGTTTCCCAGGACCATGTCCAGTTGCCTTTTGAATATCTTCATAGATGGAGACACTACAACCTCTCTGGGCAGCCTTAGTCCAACGCATCCATTTTGACAAGATCCAGGGCGTGATTCACTTGCCCTGGTCCCTACAGTCATGTGAGAGACAGTATTATTCAAGACATCCTCATGGGATCAGCCTTATGGATAAAGGATCTATGGCAGGCCTGCCTTCCTTTGGAGTGGCAGAAGGATGGGAGATGCCCTGTGTCATCTCAGATGGCCACAGATTCGTATGTCTGGGCAACCAAGTTGTGCCTTCTAATCTGGCTGATCCTCTTCCAGTTAGTTCACAGAACTAACCCACCCTATTACCCATCTGGTTTGTTTGAGCCTAGAGAAACTTTTAAAGTGATCTGGCCATATGTCTGAAGTACTTTGTGTAACTAAATGGTACCTAAACCATGGTCTTTTAGTTCTTAACTACATATTTACTAGGCCCAGCAACTGGTATTTACAAAAATTAAATGTGACTTATGTTCTCTGTTAAAAGCTTATTCGTTTAATCCATGATACCCATCAACTCTAAATCTATGGCATTCATACCAACACTGAGAGTGCCATGTAGTCATTACCCATCTCCAGAGCTATCACTTCGCTTTTATTCTCTCTGTTACAGGACTGATGAAACAATGCAGAAGATGCTGAGACGCCCATTACATTTTTGGAGATTAGACCAGGTGATCTTTAAAAGGCCCCTTCCAACCTAAACCACTCTAGGATTCTATGATATCTGCATCTGGAGTTTGATATTAGCATCCAGACTTTACAAAATTAACATCTAATTCATAACAGCAATATTAATAACACTGAAAATTAATTCATAGCCTCTCAGCTTGTCTGTAACTGTGCATGCACCCTGAATCATTCTCAGTCCTTCCAAATTTTTCTCTTGCAAATGTTTTTATAAAGGCAACAAAGCCCAAAGCTTTGAGCTGATACCGACTGGTTTTTCTCCGCTGGCTGCAAAGGAAACCGGACAATTACAGCAGATGAAGATCCAGTTGAGTTTCTCTCTCCCAGGAAAATTTCCACTTTTCAAAATGCACCGCTATAAGCAGTTATTTCTGCAGATCCAAACCCTTCTATTCAAGATGCTCACAGACTTTACATCTCCTGCTAATGTATCCCTTGGGGAAGTTAGTATCCACCAAACCTCCTATAGTTATTGTTAGGAAATCATTAACCCACAGCTCTTTTCAACTCTTGGTAATTACGATGTTAAAAAAAGGGAAAAGTTTTGCTGCTAACAGTTGCAACAATGTATTTGTTTGCCACATGCGATGGAAATCTGATAGACAATATCTGTGCACTCCATCTGTTACACTGGATTGATCCGCTGATGAGATTCTTTTTAGAAACCTGCTTACCCCTGCTGGTGCTGCAAGCTTGAAAGAGAAAAAACACTTTTTTCTCCTTGTTCTCTTGTGTGGTGGTCGACCCTGTCTTCCTCTCCATTAGAACCCATCCTGCTGCCACAGATCTCACAGGATTTATATTGTTTTGATTCCTTTCAAACACTGTCTTGTTACCAACATCTGACAACAGTCTCTTGGGCTATCACGATTTTACGAACTGACCAGGCCTATAAGTCTCTATAAATCCCATGTGGATACAGACCTGTGAAAATGTCTTTAACTATCCATTAAAGTACACAGTAGCTCTTTTATTATATAAATAGTCATGGGTGTTCTATACTTACACGGAGGAAGAAGCTGTAATTTGGGGAGGGGGGGAAGGAGGGAAGCGCTTGAAAACTCTGCCAGAAGAGGTTGTTCTCTGAACACTCATTGCACATCAGCGAACTCATTCGCTCACCGCACCGCTTCACGAGAACACACCATGGGTGGTCGTCCTGCTCCCCACCCCCTCCATAATAGCGGTGAAAAGCCACAAAATAGTGAGTCAAATTTAGGCATGACCACACATGTTGGTTTCTCACGAAGTTGGGGAAATTTTAGCCCTGCTCTTCGAACAACAATATGCAGAAAAACAATGATGCAGAGGCATATCTACAATTGAAAAATTGAAAATATGTTGAGCACATAATACAAGAAGGCCCGAAAGATACGGTTTTAATGAAATATTTTAGTACCCTGGCCTTATGATAAGTTTAAAGCTTACTATTAGAACCTGTATGTGCAAATGCATGGGTACATATATAAGTCTCTATATATGCGTACAGACAGGCAGACATCAACACTTCTTCATAACAAGTGAAATGCAAAATTAGAATGGTTGTAAGAGCACAGGCTGTGTCTAACTTCACATTTAAACAATATTACCAATAAATCTCTTGCAGTGAAAACAACTCATCTGAATTAGCGTGTTGTTGTAAAACAAACTGCAATTACTACTTGCAAGAGCTGCTATGAAAATGCTTCTGCCTAATCAAATAGTTTGCTTGGAGAGTCAAACGGGGATGGGGTAGAGGGGGGGACGGGGAGGAAAGAAGAAAAATGGTTAATAGTAGGGCTGTTGCTTTTCCCAAGCGCAGCAAACTGAGCCTAATTGATGCTGACGCATGACAGACTCGTGTGTACAGTATTGCCCGGGCTGCGAGTGAAGCTGCTGACAGAGGGTAAATGGTGCACGGCAGCTGGTCCTGCCCTGGCCTGGCACGGCCACGCACGCACACATCGCCTGTCAAAAGATATCGTGAGGGCTAATGAAGGGCAGCCCGCATTTTTAAAATTCTTCTCACTGAGTTTTGGATCCGACTTTACAGCATGAAGCCTTCTCAACCTCCTAGTGCTTGGTTAAGGATATGTGACACTTATTTAAAAATTAATGTGTTCTAATCAATTTAAAGTTGGGAAACTAAAAGCCGGTACATCTCTGCGTGAGAAAGAAAAAGTGTGAATATGAGCGTGTGTAAGACGGAAAGACATGGCAGAGAAAGAACAGAACAAGAGGAGAGAAATACAGGCATTTTTTCAGCTGCTAACAACAGTAAATGATGACATGGAAGTACCGCCAGTTTATCTGACTGCATTTTAATACTCTTCTATAGCTCCTTTTAAAACAAAAAGTTCTGCATTTCTGAAAGGTTTACTTAAAATAAGTGATTCCCTACACACTCCAAATGCTTTCTCTTGTCCTGAATCTAACCCACTGCCTGAATTCCAGTGATTCTGAATGAAAGAGATTCTGCCCTCCAACTCTTAGGCATAAAGAATTAAACGTAGAAAAAGAGAACTAGGATAAATGAGACCATCTTAGAAATCCACCTGATTACGAAACTTCAAATCACAAGTAACAGCTTGGTTGGACCCTCAGTTCTCAGAATTCTCTGGTGGTTTCACATTCCTTTATGTTATTTTGCATGGTAATAAATGGTAGAGATATTTCTGGTTTAGCATCTTCTGAAATACTGTGATCATAAACAAATGGAAAAAAAATATATATGCAGAAGACCGTTGAGGCTTTTATAGGGTATTTCACTGACCAGTGCAGAATCATTTCTTGCCACAAATCCCTGAGGGCTTTATCCTGGTTTCAAAAAAATCCCTGGCATTTTCGCAACTGACTTCAGGATTTCAATAGTTATTTTACATGCCAGTAAAAAGAAAGTGCTTGGTTCTCATCTAACCTGGAAAGGCTTATCCCGTGCCAGTCACTATTAGCTTATGTGGAATGGTCTCCGAGTTTATCAGAGAGAAAGGATTTATGTCCTGGGGAGACTGACCGTCTTTTCTGCCTCTCTAAACCAAAAGAAGACACTCTGACAATTGAAAAAAGATGTTATAATGTTGTCTCTCCTCGCTACTGCTTTAGGTCTTGCAGCTTATACCTTCTTTTCCAACCCATTATTATGCAGATCAGAGGGAAAAACCCCACTATCTGAACTACTAAACTCAAGAAAAAAGGGCAAAAAACCCCAATCAACTTCCTCATTCAAAAACCACAAACTGCTGTATTTATTTGATAAATAAAAACTAGTTATTTTTAGGTTTATCAGTTAATCTAGGAAAATGTTAACCTAACCTTGGCAAGTACAATAGATCATAGAGTATCACGCTCTGAGACACATACACAACAAGCTTAGTATAGTTTTGGTCCTCACAGCAAAGTTATTTACTCACTGAAAATGTGTGTATTCAAAAGACACTCCAGAAAGCAAAAACAATGGCAGAAGTCACAAAATGAAGCACCTTGTTCTTGCTCTGATGCAACCTTATAACAACACAGCTTCACTTGCCAGCAGCGCCGCTATAGTAACATTTTTATTCAGATTGTGCAATAAATTTGGGGAAAATATGTGTGGTGAAATAAAAAGACATTACTGATCCCTCTAAACCTAAATTATCATGTCATTAGGTTATCATGGTTATAAGCAAATTGCTTCTTCATTTAAGAAATATTGTGCTAATAAAAGGCAGCAAAACATTTACACTTTGGTATTCAGGGTGAGAATTAATAAGCATTGTGCAGTAACATTTTCCCTCTCTGTATTTCCTCAGGATTTTTGAGATAAATATAGGATCCTTATTTGTAGGATACTACGATTCTGTCCAGATACCCCCACCCTCCTTCCCTTATTTACAGGAATGGATAATAAGCTGTTAACTGTTCTTGTAGTTTTGGGGCATCCATTCACCAGAAAAGCATTTAAAATTATGACACAAATCTCTGTCAACTAATAATGAAATTCAGCATTTACCAGTCTGAGTTATAGGAACCAATCGATTTCAGAAGTGAACGATTGCATTTCTCCATTACCACTTCTCCAAGGCTGTTCACCTTTTCTATACATAGTATCCCTTAAATTAAGTGACTATTTACTACTATTCTGTTAGAATTTGCCCTAATTAAAAGAAAATCAGCCAGGTCTTCAAATAAAACTCTTTCTGAAGTGTGATTCTTATTCAACTGAAAACAAATGCTTTTTTTCTCATTCATTTTCAAAAACGTATGTCTAAAGAAACCTTCATTCAATTAATATCTGTTTATTAATGATTTACATCAATCGAGCAATCTTGACTATTTGATGATTTGAAACCCATTTCTTCCAGTACAGACTGTTCAAATAACACCGTAACTTGTGGCATAGACAGTCTACATCATTTTGTTCTCTCCTGTGTAATGTAGGTTTTGACTATGCAAAAATGTTTTTTTTCCGAAGTCTTTAAACATTTTCCATTGTTGGCAGAGTTTGATAAAAAGTCTGTATCACTCAGGTTTCTTTACTCAGTTTCAAGTTCTTCTTCTTCCATTACAGGATGTACATTACACGACTTCATCCCATCTTTGTAGACAAACAGTACCAGGCATGATTATACAATACATGTTATAAATACATTTCATTTTCTGCTTCCAATACTGTGAAGTCATGAAACTAAGTAAAATTCAACAAAACTAAATAATTTTCAGTTTTTAAAAGATACATATTTGTTTCTGAAATCTCCAAAACTCTTAAAAGATATGACCTCTGTCTATTTTTAAATTACAAACTGTTTAGTTGTTTCTTTTTTTACTTGAAGGAGAAGAACACCTGGTGCCTGTAAAAGGCAAGCAAACTGTATAATATCACTTAATGATTTTTGAAAAATCCGCTTTTATGGTCAAATCTGTAATCTAACTTAGTAAGAAAAGGCTGCAGTCTCATACCAGCCTTATACTATCCGAATTCACGTAGCACTGCATGATTTTGCAGGTCTGGTTGAGGAAATACCTGTTCTCTAAGGAGAGAATAATTACTCTGAGTGTTTCACACCTGATTCTGGTCTTCAAGATGGAGTTTAATAAGTTTGTGCTCATGGAACTGCTACCTATGAAGCTTCAAAATGTGAGCATTTGTTATACATTTGAGGATACAGCAGCCTGGTATCAAAAACCAATATTGTAAAAAAAGAATTATCATGATTCACAAGCAATATTTGTAAAGCTAGATGCAAATAAGAAGTATGTGTTGAGTGTGAGAGGGTGAAACTTGATTTAAAATTATATGCCTGAATATATACATATGCACACACACACAAAGACTGACAATTGTGTGTGCATATATGTGTATTTGTGCACATGTGTACAAACACATGCTACCTATTTGAAAAACTGTTTCTAAGAAAATTTTGATTATGTCCGCATCAAAAAAAGCTCTGTACTAACTTTTGGATTTTATAAGAGCATGAGATTTTGCCTATTCATTGTTTGCTTTTACTTTTGAAAAAAAACAATGCTGTTCTCTTGAGATCCCTCCTATAGACAATATAAAGTGGTCTATTCCAAACAAATAAAAGGGATTTTTGTGTGCATCAGGGCTGTAGGATCAGGTCCTTTATACTTTGAGCTAATTGCACTGTATTTGGTTTCTAAAAAAATTTCTCATTTACACGGTTCTTGTGTGCATGTATATGCACGTGCGTAAACTATTTAAGTGCAAATTGCCAGAATGTCAGTAAATTACTGCCGGGGCTGCAAAGCATTTACATACCTTAAGCATGAGCAACCAATTGGAACTTTTAATCTTTTAACGAGTTACTGCTCAGTGACATAATAATGAATAAAATGAAGAGTAATGAAGTTGACCACAAAGCTTAGCGAATAAACATTGTACACAAATATAACAATCCCTGACTAGCTCAGCACACAAGATCTACTCGTGGTTTGCTGCCAGTTACCATACACTTGTGCCAAAACACAGTAACATCCTCCTACCGCTGCTTTTGGTGTTACCACTGGTGGTCTTTTTGCAGATCACTATTTGCTGCCCCCATCGTGCCGGGACCCACCCTCATTATACTCTGTTCACCTGCAGCTTTATCTTTCAGTATCATTCCAAGGAAGTTTTTAGAAGCTTTCTTGTCTCAATACTCCTGTCAAGAAAGTTGTAGAAATCACCCCCAGGATTACTGACAGAAACTTTCATTTGTTTGAGATCTGAATGTATCGTCTGGTTTATCAGCACTGACAGGACAAGGTCATAGACCACGCTCCATTGCTATTCTCACTCCTACCAAGAGTCCATGATTAAGTCACCTAAAATAAAATTCCACTTCTGTCAAAAGACATAGCAAATCACTCACAATAGCTGCAAAGATGACTGACCATTCACTGCCTTCTGTGGTTAGGAAAAAAGCATGTCTAATAAGGTACTAATAAGATACTTGGAGTATCTTTTCTAATTGTGACTGGCACACCCAAAATTCAGCTCGTTTCTATATGTAGAGCAAGTCTAAATGGTATCAAATTCAATTTTGTTGAAGACAAACTTGCTTCAGTCATTTGTTATAATCCAGGTAACTAAAAAGGCAGGCTGGGATCTACAGAATACACAGTAGGATTCTGTGTTAGTCGCCTACGAGACAACAGCAGAAACAAAGGCAATAATGGCCACCAGTCACTGCTGAGTGATAAGGCTTTTGAGGCAGAAATCCACTTCCAATTGAACCGATGTCCCTATCGGAAGAACGACCACCAGAATCCCTTTCAGCTGTCAGCCATGCTTGTAGCTGAGACAGAAAGGCTGAGGAAATAATAAACGTTAACAAGGGGAGCATTAGAGGCTGTTCTTCCAGGACGGACTATTGCACCACAGTGCAAGGGAAGCTTGAATTGCTGTTGTCTGTGTTGTCTTTTCTCTGTAAAAAGAGAAAACTGCCTTTTTAAAATCCAAATAAGGATTTTAAACAGTATTATATTAAAAGCTCCAGGGACAGTAACAAAAAAGCAAATATTTACCTTTTACTTATTCCTACAATGAAATAGCATGGTAATAATAGCATCACCACTCCAAGGTAAATATTTACTTGTTAGTATTGGGTTCTGCATAAAAATATACCTACGTTCCCCACCCAAGATGACCTGCATTTTCTATTACCAAGACCAAAACAACCACCCACCCCACAGTTCCCAGTTTAGTACTATGCATATACTTCTTGACCTATACTGAGATGCCTAAACATACAGAGTGATATTTGGGGCTCCAAGTACACGACTCTCAATTCACACATCTTGGATAAGAAACTGAGAATTTATCGCAAAAAAAAAGCAAAGGAGGAAGTTTCCGCTTTCCCTTTCAACCCTCGTCTCCAGCCCAAAGGAGCATCAGCCGTTTAGAAACCACAGCTGGACAAGGGCTGCATCTCTCCAGTACACTACATTACCACAACCTTTTCCCCCATCAGCTTCTGCTGTTACACACTCGGCACCTCTCACTTCAGGAATTAACAATATGATGATTATTCAGACTAAAAGGAGATCTAGCGGTGTAAATAAATTTTATCTAATTTCTTATACGTTTGGCAAGTTTGTTTGTACTGTTTTAGGGAGGATTCTGAAAATTCACAAAGTCAGGCTGACTTGTGTTTGCTCTTCCTCTCCAAGAACATGAGAAATACTCATGACCATGAGCCAGCATTGTACGCTTGTGGCCAGGAAGGCCAATGGCATCCTGGGGTGTATTAGAAGCGGGGTGGTTAGTAGGTCGAGAGAGGTTCTCCTTCCCCTCTACTCTGCCCTGGTGAGACCTCATCTGGAATATTGTGTCCAGTTCTGGGCCCCTCAGTTCAAGAAGGACAGGGAACTGTTGAGAGAGTCCAGCGCAGGGCAACAAAGATGATTAAGGGAGTGGAGCATCTCCCTTATGAGGAAAGGCTGAGGGAGCTGGGGCTCTTTAGCTTGGAGAAGAGGAGACTGAGGGGTGACCTCATTAATGTTTATAAATATATAAAGGGTGGGTGTCACGAGGATGGAGCCAGGCTCTTCTCGGTGACGACCAACAGTAAGACAAGGGGTAATGGGTTCAAGCTGGAACACAAGAGGTTCCACTTAAATGTGAGAAGAAACTTCTTCACAGTGAGGGTAACAGACACTGGAACAGGCTGCCCAGGGGGGTTGTGGAGTCTCCTTCTCTGGAGACATTCAAAACCCGCCTGGACGCCTTCCTGTGTAACCTCATCTGGGCGTTCCTGCTCTGGGATTGGACTGGATGATCTTTCAAGGTCCCTTCCAATCCCTAACATTCTGTGATTCTGTGATTCTGTGATACTAGGTTTAATGACTTAAAAATTTCTAGATAAAAAGAAAAATTATATTTGCATACACACAAAAAAGTAATTTATGAGAGATGTTCCAGCCTTCTCTTTTAGCATTCTGTTCATCACTAAACCCAGCTTTTGAAAGCAAATATCACACATGTGCTCCTGACACCAGCTACTGACATTCTCAGTGCCTTTGTTTACTCATTTATAAAATCACTATTTTGCTGCTCATTCAGCTGAAAGGAGCGTGGAGGGACCCACCTGCGGGCTGGCTGAGCAGCACTAGACGGAGCCCATCAGCCCAGGCAGGGAGGCTGCTCACACACCATTCCTCACAGACAGGAGCTTTGCTCATGAACTGTCATGGGATAACAGAAGGCATATAGGTTTTGAAGTTCAGAGATTTTTTTTTTTTTTAATGCTAAGATTTACAAATACAAATTTAACTTGTAGCTATAGCACAGGACTCCAAATATTGTGAAGTTCTTCATGCTAAGCCATGTTAACAGCCAGCTCAGAAATTTACCGAGGGTTTTGATTTTGCCTCAATTTCATCTTAGGCTAAAATAGATTAGACATCGAAGCGAAACAAAAAGTGTCTTTCTGATACTGAGGTACTTTAGCTTGAACTACTGTGCTCTCATTTTCATATGAAGGGAGCAGCACAGAAAAGAGACTTTCTATCCAACAGTATCTTGAGAATAGCTCTACTAGGCAAATGACTGCAGTGATTTAAGTTGTTATTATCAGACTCCTGTCCTTTCCCTACTGTGCATCTTGCTAAGGCTCCTGCACTCCTGTTAGAGGTGCTGTTAACACCATAGCAGAGCTGCAAAACACGTGTGAGCATTTCTCATCTGCCATAGGTGGAATCAGGCAAACTGTCTGAAACTTGGCTCACTGGGCATGGAGACATTTGGAAGCACTCACAGTTTCTTTCCCGTAGCCTAAGTTCTTTGGGCATTAAGCCCCAGCTGGTGTATAGTGATATTTTCTCTGCCAGATCTAACTAAAATGGCTCAATTCAAGGTCTTGTCTTAAACACTTCAACCTGTCATCTGACCTAACTGATGTGATGCAACATATCCAGAAAGCCAAACTCACCCAGTGTACCAGCAGCACGACTGCACGCTAGGACTACAGCTACCACAGAGGTCTGCAGCAGTTTGAGATAACAAAGGTTAAGGTCAAACCAGAATGAAGTAGTTCAAGATGGTTTAGGGAACACTGAAGAGATTGATTTCAAGATTTCCAAATGAAACAAAACATTTCAGAGTTTCCAAGCTCTGCAGAGCTTCCTGTTCAGCTGGGATTCATTCTGATTAGAAATAAAAAGGGATGAACTGGGAGCATTTCCCAGGGCAAAGCCCAACTACTGGCTACCTGCAGGGGTCATACCTTCAGAAGAAACTGGAAACTGAAGTGATGCAATTCTTGCTTTACAAATACACTTCCAAAATTAATAATTCCTACGGCCAGCTCCACCAGAACATTAGGACCATTCTGCTGTCCTAGAATTGCTTCCTTCCCTCGCAATAACCAAGTTACTGCTCCATCTCTTTTCAATGTCCTTTGAGTGCTCAAGATCTCAGAGTAACTACTAGAAATAAGCAAAAAGGTGTAAAAGGAACAATGGAATTATTAATCATCCATGTCAAAGCAGGAAAAACAGAACAACTAATGGTTGGTTAAATGAGAATACTTTCTCCATCTTGGGTCACATTAAAAAAAATAACATTAACCAAAAAGAAATAAGTAAATGCTTCTTTACTCAGTTTCCTCAATATCAACACAATTTAACTGTCAGGGAGCATTCTGATGCAAAATTATTTTCCAGATATGACACGACAGACTTATTTCTTCTTGTAATGCTGAGAATACTTATTTTCTAGGAACGTGGCTGTATCACAAAAAAAATAGCCTTTATATTTTTAAATATTTAATTAAAAAGAAGCAAAGCTGGCAGCTAAAATACTAAAAATAATAAACACTTTGAATGAATTAATAGTCAAGTAATACCAAGAAAAATGGTGTGGAAAGACATTAATTTATAATGTCCTATAATCAAAATTGTGAAGCTTGGTGCAACAGAAAGATTTCCCTGAATAAATCCATTGTATTTTTAAACAGGGAAATTTCAGAGAACATAGTAGTTAGTAAATATTTAAAACCTTTGTGGTAAAGGCTTAAACCTCAAAATAACAAGGAAATGGCAACTGTTTATTTTTCTCCACATAAAACTGAAAGTTATTGTAAGGTCATTATAATGTAAGCCTGTTTTCTTTTTAAGAAGTAAATAATTACACCACTGATTTGAGGAGACCTGCCAGTAAGTCTACATGTGGTTAAGTCAGATAGACCGATGCTCTAAAATTGGCAAGTCGCTGGCTCCCACAAGCTATTAAGCAACTCTGAGGTCTAGGTAGCTCACAACCCTTTTATCGAATGTCTCTCAATAGAAAAAAGGAAAAAAAAATGCATTAAGACTATGGTTGTTGTGCAACCCTTGAACATGGTTCTGCATACTCCATGATAACACAGGAGCAGAATTTGATGCAGTGTTCACTCTCTGGTGCAGAGTTCAGCTGCAGCATCTAAACATGTTTCTGACCCTCATGGTTGCAAGGAAAATCTTCATAAACCAATTTGCAATGGCATGATTACGTTCTTGAGTCTGCAAACGGCCAGAAATGATGACTGTGATGTCACTGCAATGAAGATTGTGTCAAACTAATGGCTGTAATCAAAACAATGAACTGTTGGTTGTTTAACCATTACTGCGCTGAAGATTTTAGCACTACCATCAGTATGTGTTTAATCCCATCTTTTTAGGTACCAAAACCTCAGCTGACAGGAGCTGACACTATATCAAGCTCTGTGGATGGAAGTTCTGTAACACCAGCTGTGCAGCAAACTGGGAGCTGAACTCGGGCAGCTGCAGTAACCTCTACATGAACGGTACATAGCAGTGAATGTCCTAGAGAAATTATACCTTCTGATATTTAATTGAGTAAAACCCTTCGTTTATTGATTTGAATAAATCTGCTGCATCACAGTGTCATGGGAGCTCGGAGGACATCACCACAAGTTCTATTCCAGCCCATTACAAAACATATGTAGCTTTGCCTGTGGCCAGTTCTCACCATCATTTTTACATCAGGGCTTCCAAGGAAAGCAAAGAGAGCTCTGCGTGGGGGACAGCAACAGAATATAGGTCACATCACCATTTGTGGCACGAATGTCTACCCATTGTTAGTATAACAATCTACAGTTTCTTCCCCAGAGATAAAAATCAATCCAAGTATGAAGTTGCAATCCAGATTAAAACCAAAACAAAACTAGCAAAACCCCTCACATCATGGGTCCTGCCCTGGAGCTGTGGGAGGGTTAGATGCCTCAAACCCCTTTCTCTAATTCTGCAAGCAAATGGAAACAACAAACCTGTATTATGCTGGTGACGGGACTGCCATCGCATCAGCTCTAAGACACACTGAAGCTCCTTCTCTAAGGATTCCATGGAACAGCACAAACAGGAGGGAGCTAAGGAAAGGACTGACATAAAGAAATAAAGAGTGCAAGGAATGCAGTGGACAAACTTACATGGCAACGCAAAGAAGGGACCTCCTCGGTAGAGCTTGCTGGCTGTAGAGGACAATTAAGTTCCAGGTGGGAAGCTGAGCTCCACACAGAAGCCCCAGCAGAGGCAGATGAAGCAGCTGGATATTTGCAGCACCTCATAACAGAGCATTAAGCAGTTCCCCTTCCTACTGAACTACATCCATCCTTCTCCTTGCACGTAACAGAAAACAAACAGAAGAACAAACGAGCACCCAAATACCAAATGTTTCTCATACTAAAGACTTCCCCGAGCTGGAATCTAAAGGGAAATGCGATACATGGAGGGTTGGCAGTAAGCTTCAAGTTCAAGTCTTGCTTGTTCATTAAGTCATAAAATACTGACCTCTGCTAGGTCTCCATTTTGTGGTGCAGCCTAATTTCTACTGGTGAAAAAAGACAAAGTTACAATGAGAACTGGCAGTGACCTCTGTTTAGCAACCGTAACGCTGAGGAATGGAGAAGCTGTCGGAACTGAATCGTTTTTCCTTCTAGAGCCCAGAAAAAATGCTTTCCCAGGGCCGAATATGAAAAATGCACTATTGCTACATGAATGCTGGTTACAAAGAATGAGGCATTTGGCTTTTTAATTAATCAATTTTTTCTTTCAGCATTAAGAGAATAAAGAAGGGAAAGATGAACAAACAATTGGAGATATCAAGTCCATTTAAAGATCAGCATAGAGGAAGATGAGCCAAGTTTGGAAAAAGACTAAAATAAGCAGAAGGGCAGTTGCAAGAATCAACAAACAAAAAATTCCTTTGCCTTGATGGCCAGTAGCAATTTGATGATTTTAATGGAAATTCTCTTTTCCTTCTCTACAATTTTGCCATAATTCTGCTCAACGGCAAAATTATAAATACGATATTTAAAATTTCAGCTTTTAGCAATATGATGACAAAGCATCTGAAAGTATCAACATACATGCTTTCTGAATAACCATATCAAACCTCGGTTTTTTTCTTCCTCCCTTTTCATGTTGTAAATTTGCCATGTAATGACAAATTTGGGCATAAATCCTACAAAACCAGATAAAATCAGTAGAACTACTCACAGTAGTAAAGCTATGCAGATGTCTAAATATTTGCAAGTGTCTTAGATAATAAGCTTTGAGAGCAGGAACTACATATTGTTAGTCTTAGTTCACTAGTACATTTCAGGATGCTTGAAATATATGTAATGATAAGGTTAACTCCGTGGTGTATTTTTGTTTGGCTCATCATAATTAAATGCAGCATAAGTTTTCCATATGGGATTTTCTTTGTACATTGTCCCTACACACACATACATACATATATCTAAATATTCATACATTAAACGTAGATGCAAATATATACCTTCATGCAGGTTACATTCAACCAGTAATGTATACTGGTCAGCAATAAGCAACCACTCTCATCCTAAAAAGTGTTTAGTTGCAAAAATGTTAATGAAATCCACAGAAACACTTAGGAACCAGTTTTTTAATCTCATTACCATATCAAGGAGCTCCCTGTTAATCACTGTCCACATTCATTTGGATTTATTGTATCACAGTTATGCTTACAATTAAATGCCACAAGGTCCCAGTCAGATTAAACAAATGATTTTTTCCTGTAGTCCTTACAGGACTAGTAGTGACAAATCACATGGAAGTAAAATATATCATAATTAATTAGCAGAGGCCCATAGATAACCTCTCCCACAAATCTCCATGGGCAATTTTAATAGGCTTCAATATTTAAATATAAAACCCTATGAAATTGCTTAAAAATTCAAGGAATACTTGCACTTGTTATAGGTAACAAATATGTCAGTCATGTAATTTTTTATTACATAATTATTTCTTTAGGGATGTTAGAAACAAGTAATTATTTTCTTAAAAATGAATTGGCAGCAACTATTTTAAGCATGCCATTGTGAATGAAATATTATCAAATAATTGTTGTATTACTAACAACTGACTTACAGAAAGGAAACATTTCCTTATCAAAGCACATAATATCTCACCATTGTAAAAAAAATTAATCTTCTTTACAGAAGCTTCAGTAAGCTAGTAGGAATCACAGGAAGATAACTGGTCTTAATATTAAACATGAATGTCAGCGTGAAGAAAAAGCGTTCGGCTTCTTCAGCTTCACTTCCAATAGCACCTGTTCATTCCTCTTGCATGTGTTAGGGAAAGTAACAGATGACAGTATTTCAGAGATGTGTCAGACAAATCTTCCTTTACAGGATGAAATATTTTGTCAAATACCATGAACTGTTCATGGTAATGTCTCTGCTTAAGAAATAGTAAATTCTACCTAAATCAGTTGAAAACAATGTGTTCCCAGAATGGGCAGGCTAGAATATATAAAAACTGCCAAAGAAAAAGTCCTCGCTTATTTCCAGAATTAAGCTTTCATCTCAGTGATTTGGATCCGTTTATCAAGTAAAGACCCTCGTGATCCTTCATAAAATCTTCAGTAAACCGTATTTTGTCTGCCTTCAGTCTCTTCAAAACGTCTCATTTCTCTTTCTTTCCTTGCTAATGTTCACTTAGGGGGATATTAAAAAATGTCTGTGCTAGTCCAGGAAGACTGGTCTCCTGACACTGGAGAGGAACGAACCTAACTTAAAATAAATGTTTAATGATGAAATTATTGAACTGAATTTAGCCTTGACATGTCTGTAATGTCAAAATAAAGTCTTCAAGTTAAATAGGAAATCGTACCAAACACCCAGGTTTCGACTTTGGATAGCAACGACTTCAGCCTGTTAGGAGAGTGATTTACCTTGAGCCACAAACTTGAGCTTAAACTCAAGTTATCTGGTCTTCAGTTATTTTGAGCTACTTATAATAACCCATCCTCAGTAATCAGACAGCCTTCCTGAAACAGACACAAATTACATAACTTCTTTCACCTGGAAGCATCCCAATATCAACTCTTGTGTCAGGCATAAAAATAGGAACCAGTGTTAGAAGAGAGGTGGGCAATTAAGGATAATCTTCGAATCTTGTGAAGTCTGTTGGACAGTGTTGTGATGTACGGACAGCAAACAGGCTGAGGAGAAAGTATGCAAATGTCACCATGGTCCCCAACTCAAAAATGTCAGACAAAAGGACAATGAAAAAAACCAGGAATGAATACAATGGAATTTGTAATACAGCTCTGCAAACTATTTGTGAAGAGTGATAAAAATCAATGTTTAAAATACAGATATAGATTTATTTTATGAACACTGCTTAGTCTCAAGTCAAATAATAATAATGCAAGATTTTCAGCAAAAAGAGGTCAAAAAGAGAAAAACCAATCACCTTGGAATGAAAGACAACATCGGAAGCTTAAAAATAAAAATTTCATAAACCACTTAAGAAAACTAGAAATTTAATCGACAAAAAAAAAGTTAGCAGTGCATCAAGAGGTCTCAACAAATTACGCTGCGTGTATTAAGTAAATTACCTGTTATTGTATAGATGAGAAGGTCTGTATCTGCACCTTTCAGTGGCAGCCCACCATGAGATTAATTTAGTCACAGCATGAAACCGCTCCCACAACACATGAGCAGGGTTAACTTTTGTTGAGCTGTTACATGTGGAAGAACAGCCAAACCCATCTGCAGGTGATGGAGGCAATCATCATTAGCTGAGCAACTGTGCACTCCATCTCCTGATAAACAATAGGAGACAAGAACTGAGTTGAGGACAGCACAGAAAATACTTCAAAGGTTGTTTCCGATGAGCTGGAAGATGTGAAGCTGCTGGCATGATAAAATAAGGAGAGGTGATGCAAAGAGGCAACAGACTTGTAAAATGTTTGAAGAAGCATTCAGAATGGGAAAAAATATGGTAAAACAATGACAAGAAATTTTTTGTTAATAAGTGCAAAGATTTGGGGATGTGTGGATACTCAGGGAACACTAGATTTTAGGAATACCTCAAGCTTAAGACGTAAGCTAGATATTAGGATGAATGCAGACTGGAAGTGAAAATGGTATCTGTCAGTGAAGGGCCAGAAGTAGTTGGCAGAAACACTTATGACCAAATGACTTTAAAAGTTTTAAACTTCAATACGGTGGAAAATTCTGCAAAAATCCAATTGTTTGTTAATCATTATGCTATGCTAACCAAACCTAAAAAATTGCCATGATAAAAGCAAGCCCATCAATAGGGTTGCCAATTACCACAATTAACCTTTACAGAATTGATATTGTTTTAAAATTTCCAACTACAAGATGTGCCATAGGACTTGGTTTTTTGGTACTTCATTATCCATTGTTTTTCTTCTAATAGTTATCCCTTTTTAGAAAACTGTGAGATTTTAAGATACACAATTTTGTTTATGAAGGTAAAAAATAATTATATACTTTTAAACTTACTTGAGACCTTATGAATAAATAAATACATAATTGTTAAACCAAAGTAGCATCTAATCAGTTGCCTTTCACATCATAGCACTGACTGTAATCTCTGGGGCATAAACAAACATGCATACTTTGTGCAAACTTTAATCATAAAAAAGAATGAAATATATTCCAACATAAATATTTCAGCAAATAGCCATGTGAAGGAGCATGAATGTTTAATCTAGACATCACCTCTGTCACTATCTGTTAGACATCATACCAGTGTTTCTGCTCTGGGATTTCCAAAATATAACCAAGTTTTCAGAGCCCAACTGAAAATTATATTCCTCATTACCCATATATTGCCCACCTGCTTCTAGGAACACATATTCATATATTACTACACATGAAAAACGGATGTTAGAATAGAGTTCAATAGAAAGAAACAGTGCAATTAAATACACGTCTAGTTCAGAAGCAGCCACGGAACATCTCTCCTATAAGCCAACATGTCACAGAAACAGAAGTTCTTCCCAGCATCCTTTAAGAAACTTTAAAAAGGCCCTTAAAGATTAAAACCCACAATTACAGTATTTGAGAGGAAGAGCACAAGAAAGACCAAGGACACTGTCAAAGTTCTAAGCTCTTGAGAACTTGGAGGACTTTTTCAATCAAAAGTCACAAGTGATCGCAGAAAGCAGACCATGTGCCATGCTAATAAGGAAAGCTAAAAAACCAAATCTACTTCCTGCAAATCTGTCCCAGGGAAAAAAATCCCTCAGAACTAAGAATGTGGTGATTTGCTTAGCAATAACGATGTAAGCAGGATGTGCTGAGGGTTTAACAGCAAAAACTGCCTGCTCCTACCTTATGTCAAGCTACAGTCAGCTTCAGAAGACAGTGATAAATGCTCCATGCTTTCGTGGTTTATAGAAAAGTCTTGCTATTTGTTCACTCGCATTTTGATATTTTTGTGATTTATGGGAAATGACATCAATTTTGGAAGTGATCAAAATAAACTTACAATTACTCTAGGGGGAAAAATGCTCAATGTTCATTATTTTTTTCAGTTATTGCATATTACAGTAATACTTAGACATCCAATTGAGATCTATACCACTTTATATTAAGAGCTGTTATGTGCCTATCTTTGACAGTCTACTGCTGCAAAGAATTCAAAGTATATTTACAGTACACTATATATATATTCTATGGAGGTAAAGGATGTTTTAATCCACTTATACAATCAAGGAGATATGGTACAGGGATTAAGGACAAGCCTGTTTGTGTAGAAAGGTTTAAACAACTGTAAAAGATCTAAGCGATTTAAGGAAAGTCAGATGGGAAGGATGTGACAGAAAAAAGGACCAAACTCAGATCTCCTGAGACCTAGTTCAGTGTTTTCGTTGTATTTTTTTTCCTTCCTTTCCCTTTTTATACTTTTTTCCTTAATCTGAACACAACTCAAAGGCAGGCTCATGTCCTTCCTTACCATTTCAGAACCTGTGACAAGGTGTCCCCATCTTAATCCACTAACATCAGATGTTTGTAAAACTCAGCACACTAGCTATAAGCAGCTAAACCAATGTTCTGTAAAGTAACAACACACTGGATAAAGGAATATAACTTTAATATATAAATTAATATTGACAGCTAAAACCTCAGAAGGCGAATGGCCTCATACTGCCAGTTTGGTCTTCCCTGACGCTTCAGAGAGAAACTCTTATTTTTCCATTACAAAATCCAATGTGCTTATATCATAACTTCCCACCCAAATCTTAACGCCATTACCACCAAAAACATACTACATGTGTATCTTCTCATGTAAAAGCTAAAGGACTATGTGGTTTCACAAAGGATGATCTTTCTAATTACCACAAAAGCATCTTTCAGCACATCAACAGCCTTAATATCCATCTGTATACCTCATGGTAGCACGCTGCAAATTCCACCAATCGCTCGAGTGCAAGAAAAGCTTCAATGGTCAATATGCTCAGTAGCAGTTAGATTTGATATATAAACTTGACAATATGGCTGTAATTATACCAGACTCCACATCAAGTTACATCACAGGATAATACAAATTTATTATCTAATTTCAAACAAAATTTTTTGAGTTCAGAAGTATTTTTTTCTGACTAGTGATAGCACAAATTGAAGTCAGAATCTGAAGCTCTAATTTAATTAATTTCTAACTGGTACATCTTTAGAACTAAAGTTCTAAGAATCTAAAAATGTAACATTTCAAACCAGCATTGATGGTATGCAAAACTGCATATTGATATTTGCTTTCTAAGAGACTAGGATCCAACTTTACCAGGCACTGTATAAACACACTGAATTCCTAACTCTTCACCATTTCCAAACCACTAGGTAACAAATTTAATGTAGTGTTTCACAGAAGAAATATCATTGCTGGAACATTCTTAAAAGAACTAAAGGAGGGAAATATTTTTTGTCAGAAAGTGAAGGGTCAGTTAAGAAGTCCATGGACGTACTGAGCAAAAGGAGGAACCACTTTTCCAGAAACAATCCAGTTCAAACTCAGACATGTTAAGTCATACTTAAGATTATACTCTGGTGAACAGAACAGATGAAACCTTGATTTCTGCTGCTGGCCTCCACACCTACAACAAAATTGATGGCATATTTATACCTTAAAAGTTAAAATAATTGTTTAAAATGGACAGTGTCAGACAGATTGGCATTCAAAGCAAAAAAAGGAGAATTTGCTTCCAAGTGGATGAATAAAAGGAACTGGACATGGTCCTTAGGTAACTATTTTTCATAGTGAAATTACAGAACTATTATTATGTAGGTTATAATACCTAGGAAGAAAATATATGTACATAGATAATACTATTTATTATTTAACAATATTAATGGATCACATCATTATTAGTCTTTGTTATTTTAAGAGAAAACTTGCACAGTTAAATTTTCATAGACAGACTACGAAGCAATAAATTAATCAAGTGCATCAACAAAAAAATCCACGGCATATGTTTGTCCTGTCTTTGTAAACTAAAATTCTGACAGGCAGAACTTCAGGAGAATTTAAGAGAATTTTTGGCTGCAAGGTGAGAAGAGCAGAGCATTACCTCTGACAGGCATTTGTTAACTTCAGTAGAATAACAGATTAGAACTAGTGCTTGTCTATATATGTAAGTTGTGAATGAACAGCAGTCATGTCCTTTACTTCATAACATACTTTTGGATCTGATTATAGCAACAGGAAAACCACGGTCAGTTCTGCCTGAAATAGAAATGGCTCATTTTCATGTGAGAAATGGTACCAGAGTAGTCCAGATGCTCAGTGTAGAACTGGAAATGTGTACATTTAAATCATAATTCAAATCAATGATCTATTTGACATGGCATTAAATAACTTCCAAATAAGAGACAGCATCCTGAAAAAATCAGTTTGAAACCATCAGTGATGAGTTCTGAAGTTCTCAGAGTGTGCATGTCTCTGGAGAGATTTTTTTCTATATTGTTTCATTTTGGGGATTTATATTGAAACTGCAAGTGTATTGAACACAGACCTCATAAACCTGCCTCATACAGATGTTGCCTTCTGTTATGACTGCTGTGCTATACAGTATTTTGGAAGCTTGGATGAGTGCAGAACATTTCTCTAGCTTGGCGAGTGACTATGTTCGCCAACTCGGGACGGTTCCAGGCAGAAAGCAGTAACCTCACCTACGCTCCAAAGAAGTAGGTAAGTTGCCAACTTGTTTCTGAGTGACTTGGTCCTGACTTAAAGTATGTGAGATGTTTCTGCATTTCTGGGCAGCATGAGGCGCTTGAGGAAGGAGCTTTCCACAAAAGGAAAAGCAGCCACAGCGCTTTGAACAACAGACCAGACCAAAAAATAACTCTCCGACTGGAACAGCGGAGGCAGAAATTTTAGTCCGCAACGTTTGGTAAAAGGTTTTTGTGATTTCTACGATCTGCACTAGTCAAGTAAGAAGACAACTACAGAGTAGTCAGACAGGAACAGCATTATGGGACATAGTACTGATTGTTGAAAATTTTCTCCTTTTGCACTTAACCTATAACATCTCTTTTTCTCATAAGCTGAATGTACCTCATTTTTAGAGGTTCAGTCCCAAGACTCCGGCTACAGGTTGCTGAACAAACTGCTACAAGGCCAGGGCCATCCACTCATTGCATCAGCTACGGTAATTGACTCTTAGGCCATTATCTACCTCTAAACCCCTGTAACTACAGAGAAAAGTACATCAGTTTAAAGCACCCTTGCAGGCCAGCATTGATTGCAACAAAGTAGTAATTAATACATAATCAGTTATCGTTACTCATCTGAGAAGCAAGCCATGAAGCTACCACAGCTGAATTGATCACAATCAACCACTCACATCCTATATCACACCACGTGCTGCACAATACTCAGGACTGTGAAGTCTTCATTACAGCTGCAGCCTTTAGGCCAGGGCTGTCAAACTCATCTCCACCAGAGCCACGTCAGCCTCGCGGTTGCCTTCAAAGGGCCGAATGTAATTTTAGGACTGTATAAACGTAGGAGTAGGTAGCTGGTGTGGCCCCCGGTGAAAATGAGTTTGACACCCCTACTTTAAGCACTATAGGAATCGAATAACAAAACAGTAATAATAATAATGAACGGAAGTTCTAAAGAAACTTCAGCATATACATTTTGCACCCAATATCCTGCAATTATCCTACTGATAAGCGCAATTGTACATGTCAGAGATCTGTTTTATTAAATTTTCTCAATCTACTGGGCTTAAACTTTTAATAGTGTTTCCTTCGAACAGAAATTTTAAAAAAGATAACCTGAACTTTGGAAAAAAAAAATAGGGCATGAAAGGGCAAGGAAAAAATATCCTGGCTATGTACCGAAAGAAACCCTTTAAGTATGTCTTATATTTTAGAGTGGATTGAATTCCTGACTTGTTGAGAGAAAGCATGTTTGGATGCACTATGGAAAGCACAGGTAAATTAAAAAAACCAAAAAAAACAAAGGAGAGAAGTAGTAAATGAAAAAGCTGCTTGACAGAGGCTGCACAGCGCTGACATACACAGACCTTAGGGCTGCTACTACATGGAAGTGCTCAATATGTACTAAAACATACTTGAGTCCTACACAATGACAGCCAAAACCACAACAATTAAGAAGATACCTAATCTCATACCACCTGTTGCCTACATTGCTGAGAAAAGACAGCAACAGATTAAGAAACCTTTCAACTATTTATTTAGTTTTCTATGAGTTCCTCATCTTTAGGTTTTCTCATCTTTTAGGATTAGCTCCTCATTATTTTAAAACACATATGCACGCATATATGCTTATATAAAGATGCATCTTATCCTGAATATATTTAACATATTAGTATATCTTCTGTGTGAACTTCCCAGGAAATAAATAAGTAAATAGCACAAGAGTGACTATCAGGAACCCTCCATAACCTCATGTATGCACAGCCCTTACACATTTTGGAGCCACGCATGGCAGCCACTGTTCTGCCAGGTGGCACTACTAGACCTATGCAGTATTTTTCCTGGGATATTGTTCTGCACTGACCACAAACCGAAGCACTAACTTTATGAGGAACAACCTCAACAACTTCGGAAACGGCACCATTCCAGCAGGACACACCCCGCAGTGCACTACAGCGCTGCCTTGTAAACTCTTTTATTAATTTCATAATAAATGCTTAGAAATCAGGGTGTTTTGGTTTGGTTTTTTTTTTTTTTTTTTTTTTTTTTTTTTTTGCAGGTGATAATTAAATATAAAATCAAGGCAAAACAGATGTGCGGTAAATTCTTGGCAGCGGTCTAGTTTGACTGAGTTTTAGCATCGCTCTCCGGCAGGCCCAGCCCTGCTCCTGCCTGGATCCCCCTCCCGCGCACGTCGCTGGGGCCACTCACTGAGCCCTTCGCCTCTCTCAACGCTGCCTTTAAAGTTTCAGTTACCATTACAACATCTAAATGTGGAAAGGTTTAACACTTGATTTGGTTTTGTTCAAGTTAAAATCCAATGCTGCAGTTCACGGCAAAACTTTTTTAAAAGACCCATAAACTTTTTATGCACTTCTCAGCTCAATACCGGTTCATTTTTCTTTGATGACATCAGTGCAGCAGTGACTTTCTCTTGCGCTTTATAAAGGGACTAAACTACTGAGAACTTCCAATAGTTCCATAAAATGAGGCCTATACCCCAAAAGGGGAAAGTGAGTAACATCTCAGCTCTCTTCCCTTCTCACCACCTCTCCAGCTGTCAAAAGAAAGCTGCAAATGGCAGAGCTTAAATGGTAGATTAAAAAAAAAAAAAAAATCGCAGAAAACCTATAAATGAATCAAAGCTAGGACATGCATAGGGCCCCATTAACACATCTCTCACAAACTGGAGACTGCACGGTCTGTTTGAAGTGAGTAACACTGGACTTTTTCCCTATAAACCTGATTTATCTGTGGAAAACCCCGTCTGTTTAAAGCGATTGATATTGGACTTCACCCCTACAGACCTGAATTAACTCTGGAAATCTCCACTCCAGCATATAAAGACTGACGAGCCTGTATTAGCCAGCTTGCTTTTTCTCAGAAAAGGACCGGTTTTATCTGCTCTGCTCTGTGTTGGAGAACAAGGGAAAGAAGTGAGCGAGGATGAAGTCTTGTGAATTGTTTTGGCTGAGAGCTCCTCCGTCCCCACCGCTTGGGTTACGGGTGCTGCTGCAACCTTCAGCCACACAGGGACACGCAAAGGTCCTCTGAACACAGAGCATATGGTGGTTTCCCCTTTCTATTATAATTCCTGCTGTGCAGCTGCATCCAGCAAAAACACAAGCCATTCCCAACACAGGTGGTTTCCCTTCCCTTCAAAGTGACCCTCACACCCTGTTGCACCACCGGGCTCAAAACCCTGTTCTCTCTGTGACCAGTGAGCCTGCCAAAGCTGCGGAGGAGCAGGAGAAATCTGCCCAAGAGTGGTATAAGCCACTGTTATTTGTCATATACGGAAGTGTATAACCAGATGCCATGTCTATACTAAGGACTGCCGGGTTTGGCTCAGGAGCAGGACCACAGCCACCAACACAAACCACTAAACACCCCATCTGTGAGAACCCATAGAAAAGTGCATCAATGTCAGGAGCTTGGATAACACTACTCCACTGCTCTCTGCTGTCCCAGACGCCACACGGATCAGGAACGCCGATGGTCAGTAGGATATATTTTCTAGCTTTAGCTATTAAAGATTGCTGCAGATAAAATCACAAATAAAATTAATTCCAGCCTGTACTCTGCATTACGGAGTTCGTTTGCTACTGAATTGATAATGACCTGTACATAAGGCCATCCTGATTCCTCTGCTGGTCATCTACATGGGGTTGACACACAAAATTCATCGCACTGGGGAGCACATGTCACAGCCCAGGAGGGGACCCACATGGTCGCCACCTTCAGGAGCCCATTTTTGACCGGGGAGGGAAGTCAGAAGAGTC
The DNA here is from genome assembly GCF_036013445.1 of Caloenas nicobarica. Classification (NCBI taxonomy): domain Eukaryota; kingdom Metazoa; phylum Chordata; class Aves; order Columbiformes; family Columbidae; genus Caloenas; species Caloenas nicobarica. The sequence continues at coordinate 10,122,368 of NC_088251.1, forward strand.
AGGGAGCTTGTGGGAACACGTCTCCCACATTAACCTCACTCATCCTGTATCGAAGCATATGAATTACAGAAGCTAAGGGAAAGAATGAAAAGAAATGGCATAAAACCTAGTTATTTTAACAATCTATTTTGCACAGTAATTAATCAAATCAGCCCGCTCAGGGGCTCCAAAGATCCTAAGGTAAACTTAATTCACTGTAATTGAATTAAACACTATTGAGCTAAAAGTTACAATGCCTAGCAAGAAGGATAAAAAAATATCCCTATAAAACCTCTGGACTTTTAAAAGCAAGCAAGGAACTAGGAGCTACGCAGAAGCCAAGCCAAAGAATAAGAGGACATGCACTGCAGAAATGACAAAAATCAGAGAATACCACAAAGACAAATATGTTTATTTTGATCCTTCAGTCTAGGTTTTAACACCTTAAAAAGAACACCAGTATTATGTTCAAAGGTGAACGATACAATCTTTTTCAGGGGTATATTATGCAAATGCATAGAGCAGACTGTCAGTTTCCTTTCTTTAACGCAAAAGTCTGAAATCAGTTTTAAGCTAACAACTCTACTTTCCACTGTACAGGCAGAACAGAAACGGTCTATTTTGAACAAGGTATTTACAGCATTTATAAAGTAAACAATTTATGCAACTGTACTAGTGCATTTTTATTTTATAACTGCATACAAAGATTTTAATGTATGGAAATGTCCTCACCTTGAAACAATTCAATAATTTGTTCATGTGAACATGTGTGGCCTGTGGATTGCCTGTGAACTATTTGTCCTAGATACTGTTTTGATTACTTGCAATTCATACTTTTCTCTCTGCAACACTTGATTAACCACCTCCATCTCATGTTATTGTTCTTACTCGCTGGCAGGATGAACCCCAAAGAACTTTCATGTTCACATGGCTGGGACAAATACTCATAACTACATACCTTTGCATGATTATCTGTTACCATTTCTTTCCTCTGGAACATTCCCTCCATTAAACACTTACTATTAGGAACACTCAAAGTGAATAAAAAGCAATGTCAAAGCTAACAGGCATTCACAGTATTCTTCTAATGAACGCTCACAGTCTTTTTTTTTTTAAACTAACTGCATCAGTGCAGAGAATAGGTAAGCAAATCAAAAAATAACTCCAGAACATCACCTAGAATGCAACTAAATCAACAAAATTTCTACTATAATATTATGTGTAAGAAAAAAAATAAATCAAAACCAAACAGGAAGTTTTACTGACAAAGTGGAAAAATAAATTTCCTTTTAAACATAAAGCAAAAGCCAGAACCTTGCATACTTTCACCCCCCAAAAAGTAGATGGTAGCTACTACTTTTATGAAAATTATTACTGAACTTATACTCAGAAATACAGGCTCAATGGCTACTTGATTTGTCAGGAGAATGAGAAAAGATAAACAACTCAAAGTGTTCTGAATAAATGGCAATTTAGCAGAAATACAGTGTTTCCTTGAATGCTCTTTTGGCTATGAGCAATAATGATGCCACAAAAATCTGGTTTGCATCATCTAAATGCTTGAAAAAAGAACACATAATTTAGGAAAAAAAATGATAGCTGCCACTTAGCCATAAAGAGCAGCACTAGTGTTAGAAATAGCTTTTCTATGATATTTTTGTTCATGTTCTGGGTTTTTTCAGCAGTAGAAGTAATTACGGTGGTTTGTGAGGGCAGTGTTTAGTGCTGTTACCCTTTAAACACTGTACACAAACACTGAGCCTGACTCCAGGAAGGTTGAGTGTGGCCACAAGCCGGGCTGTAGCCACATCCTTGCCTTCAAGCCCCCAAGGAGCCCCAGTGATTTCATGAGAAGTAAAGGCTGTACTCTAGAAAAGGTGTGTTGCCTTTGATCCAATTTCTTGTCTGTTTGAAAGAAACATTCTTTTACACCTTATATGATAATTTTATGCACAATGCTTTAACGTGAGAGGCATGAGTGGAATGACCCACTTCAGTTTCATAGACTGGATATTCTTTCCCTTTCCTTAAGAAACGGAACCCTGTGCCAAATCTTTTCTCCTATTCCTATTTCTAGCTCCAGGAAGATCCTTTACAAACCCAAGAAGCTTTTTCAAATAAAGACATCCCTGTATACCTAGAGATGGATTTCTGAAATGCTGTCACTCATAAAACAGGTACTGATGATGACAGCAGGGGCATAAGCAGATTTGAAGCTCAGGATGCATTAGGTGAGGCTTTTACCACCCATATTTGAGGAATTAGCCTCTACCAGCCTAATCCATCGCAGTGACCTCTTAGAGTCGAAGTTTGAAATGGCTCATAACAGCCAGCTGGGAGATTTGCAGAAGCTCCAGACCTCGCTGTGATCCCTGAGCTCACATGGGGCACACACCGTGCTGGCAGCTCCATCTGCACGCAGCCTTTCCCCCGGGGACAGCAGCGCCCAGCAGCTCCGCACTGGGACCAGTCTCCTCTCCAGCCAGGAGAGAATGCAGAAAGATCACCCGATAACAGACACTGCTTCAGCTCCTTTTTACTGGCACAAAACTTGATTTTACTTTGGCATATGATCTGTGATTAATTCAGATGCCTGGATAGAATACAAAAGTACTCAACTGAATACCAGCTCGTTCTGTTTTTACACAACCTTCTTCTGTAATAATTTTCTAGGAAGGTGCCTTAGGAACTGATTCTTTAACTTCCTTCCAAGGCTCAGATGGACCTTGCTGTATTGACTCTCCAACCAGCTGAAGGAGTCTGAAAATGGCCTTTATCACCTGAATGACAGGCACGACCCAAGGAATGCAGGGGTTTCTGCAGCTCCAGTGTAACATGAGCCACTTCCTACAGAAATTAGTGATAATAGAACGCATATCACATGAATCTTCTGTTGTGTTTTTAACCCTTGCTGGGAAAAAAAAAAAAGTTACTAGTAAGGGCAGTGCACTTTGAACATAAAAAAGCATCACGCTGCACCTAGCATTAGATGATGGGGATGACCCATTTATTAACACTTGCCTTTTCTTTGATTACAAACCTTGTTGGTATTCTCTTCCTCTTACCTCATCCCATCAGCCAACTGCAACAAAGCCAATATCCCAGTTTGCATAGTTTATAAACACCAAATATACTTTATCAACGAGCTGGCTGATGCACGATGCATGGTCACTTTAACGTTTAGGTGGGAAATCAGCAAAGATGTAAGGAACGCCATGGGACAAGCTTCTAAATTCAAACAAGAAATACTACCTTTCTAATCAACGGATTAAGTGCCCTGTAACTGGCTTTGCACAAAGGGCGTGTCTGCCTAATTGGGCTAATTGCAGAGGAGCATATTGAGCACCCCACATTCCTCAGCCCAGACAACAGGTAAGTGGCACACCTAATCCCCTTAAATGGGATGCCTGGTGTTGCCTGCAAATCTGTTTATACTGTTTAGCAAACGTGAATTAGTATTTGCTGGCATAAATGCCCTGCTGTGCAGACCTTTGTTAACTTCGGGCTACTTCCTTTTTCTCTTAAAGCTGTTAAATGAGTCAATCTAGCCTTAATATGTTTCACTGCTGTGTCCACTACTTATCTCTCAAGACTATTGTTTTCTAATGCATCCTCATAAACGTCTAAGACATTCTTCATTGTGACAACAATTTGTTCGATAATTACAGGTTCACATGAAGAAAGACCAATATGCTCTGTGGAAAATCAAATATCCAGATGGGAGGTGAAGGGAGGAGAGATAAAGACAACCTCAAAGTACTTTTAAAAAAAAAAATAGGTCTCATATAAGAAGTCTATAAGCATTTTAGCATTCTCATAATTACAGAAACAGAAAATTAATTAATGGCTATGCATTTTACATAGTCTATTAGGGGTCTACAGGGATATTGCATCAGGAGAAAGATTAATTTGTGTAGTCTTTGCATTGTTCTTTGCTCACCAACTGATCGAAAACAGTATTTGGGATTAAGAAAGTCTTGAGTATTCACTCCTCTGAATCCAGGTATGGAAGTTGAGGTCTGTGCTCCAGCTTACAAAACAAACACATTTACAGAGGACCTAGTAACAAATTATCCTTGTATCCTTAGGTCCATTATCTCTAACATAAAAAACTTAATGAGCATTATGGTTTTTATGTACCAGGAAAGATGCCACTGAAGACCTTAGTTAACTTTTGAGACCTTAGTTAACTCTTCAAATATTAGCTGTTGCAGACCTGCCATCCAAATGAACACTCAAATCATATATGCACGTGTAGATTTCTCCAAGGAGCAAGTTTATGACCTGCCAGCAGTGGCTTTCTGTGACCTGTCAAACTTACCTTCTGACCCTCTTACCCCTTTATCACCACCTTGACAGGAAAACAATTTTGCCAAACCCAACCGCGATGTTGAGCAAGATGGAGAAGGAGACAGTTGCCAGCCTGGGCTTCCCTCAGTTCTGCAGCTGCAATAAAACATCACCCTCCCCGTATTTCAAAAATCTTCCCTCTCCCCCTCTGCCCACTGGAGCAAGCCATGCTCATCACCAGAACTCCTCTGTCACTTTAAGAACTGAAACAGAAAAACCTGTACCACTTTTGTACTTTTCTTCATTCTTTTCAACCCATTCTAACTCCTTCCCCCTGGGAGTTAGCCCTCCACCAAAAGTTTCTTTCAGTAAAGCCCTAGCTCTCTCTATTAAGCTTACCCACCCCTGCTTCGCCTTAACACTGGTGTCTTTGTACTTGCCCGGTGAACTGACCAGCCACACAGCACAATAGCTACAATTACTAAATTACACTGCCTGTCACTGCCTTTTGTGTCACACCTCTAACAGGTGTCATTACCATGATAGGCAAATGGTAATAATCCGTTCACAGCTCCCACAGCCTTAATAATGTATTTTTTTATTATTATTTGATTTTACATAATGTATGTGTGAATAGCACACAGAATCTGAATGGCTGGTAAGTGTATGGGACTGAAAGATTGAACTGTGTGGACTGCGGACATGAGCAGCAGCATTTCGGACCACAAAACCGAACGCTACCACATCCCTGAAACTATGAATACACAGACATACATTAAAATAGTAATACTAATAAATGCGGTTACGGAAAACGTTAGTTTGAAAATGACGCACACGAGGCATCTGTGAGCTGAGGCTGTTCCCCATCCTGAGCTCACCCAGCTGTGCCTCTGCGCTGTGTCATGACCGATACACCACGACACGCTCTTCTGAGAGCCCTTGTAAAACCCAAATGTGCGAGGAAAGCATAAGAAAGCAGTGTGGGTTATAAATTCTATGAACGTTGCAATTTAAAGCAAGTTTTGAGTATAAATTTAATAGAAAAATGTAATAGACCCTGATTATATGCGTCACACACAAAATCAAATGTTTAAACAAGGTTCAGCTAAACCAATAAGAAACTTCTTTACATAGGCCAATGGAAGCTGCCATAACCTTTTAAAAGTGATAAATATACCGATACATTGCTGTCTGCTGTTTTCTGAGGCCTCACTCATTACTGTCTTATTCTAGTTGTACACCAGCACAAATCCACAGACTCTATCGACTTGTATAAAAGGTCACCTAGTAGCAAAATGGGTTCCTAGAACTCAACCTGATAATGAAGGCACTGACAGCCCTATCAACACAGTTTGGATTTCCTAGATGCAATGCACAGTTAGAAATAAAACTGACAAAATTTCACACCCTGGCAATGTAAAACCTGGCGTAAAAAAAAATGAAACTGTGCCGGCCACCCTTAGTAGAGAATCTCCCCTCTTTAATTCACACTGCTAAGAAGCTCTGGGTAAACAGAAAGGAATTGAAACAAGTCCTGATGGATAAAATTGTTTTATTTTTCCTTCATTTAAACATCGAAATCCAAAGTTAAGACCTTTTTAGCTTTACAAGGTATTGTAACAACACAGATGGTTGTTCTAGCTGAGAGAAACACAAGATGAGAGATGGCCTAAGAAATCTCATTACAATTCAGTGCTGGTTTAGATGCTAATACAGATAAGAATGATGGTTCTTGTCTTCCTGAAACACCATATTTCAGAGTTTAGGTAAACTCTGACCTATTAAAGACCTGGCATGTAATTTCCATGTGGGGCATGTAGTGATAACCCAGACAGAGCTTTTCACACTTTCTCGTGAGTCATGAAACGTTGCATGTCTGCAGTAGATGAAAGCAGTCTGACCCAGGACAGATACCTCTAATTTACACACCTATGAACATAGAAGCTAAACGTTTTTCTTTAGCTATCATGGATTAAAATTCATGAAAAAATATTAAGTACATGTGTCTGACAAACAGACAATAATGCAATCATTTTGCTAGTTGCACTGCCTGCGCACCAAGACAGTCTCAGAAATGGAGCCTGTGGAGCAACCGAATCATCAAGTTCCCTAAAAATGCAGGCTGAAGAGGCAAGGCACTGGCTGAAATGAGACAGTCTCTGCTCAGTAAGAGCTTTTGACTTTGCCAGTGGTGTAGAAACAAAGAAAAAAATAAATTAATAAAGAGGAAAAATAACTTGACTCTTCATGCACTGCAGCTGGAGGGCTAGAACAAATCTTCTTCAGGACTATTTTTGTTAACCTATCCACTATGGTCAACTTCCTATGTGAAATGACCCTTCTGATCAAGGCAATGTTACCTACATGCCCATTTTTTGCCAACAATTGGAACATCATTTCTGCCCCTACAACACCCATTGGAATTACTACAGCTAAGGGCAGGAATCCCACTACACAGTTGTGTTTCTGCCACAAGTTCAGCATCTCCTTATACAGCTGTTTCTCCATGCAGCAAAAAAAAAAAAAAAAAAAAAGATGCAGCTGAAAGGAGATCTGTTGTGCCTTATCCCATCACCTCGCCACCTTGCACACAGAACTTAATAAGTTTCCAAACAGGACATGCTTCAGGATGCTCCTGCTCCAGAAAACAACAAATCCCTAAAACTCACAGCATGCAGCACAGATGTCAATCTTTCAGATAGGAAAAAAAAAAGAGTTGGATTCTGACATTTCTTCTGCCAGAGGAACACACTGCAAGACACTGAGAAAGTAGGTGAGCTACTTTGAAGCACAAGCCCTCTAGGCCACATCCCATTTTAAAACTCTAACATCACCATCACATCATAATACCAAAAGCTAGCAGGGATCAGTGCTATTCATATGCAGGAAAAAACCCCCATCCCACCTGGGACATGAAGTTGCAGTCATTTGACAGACCGCACGATAACAGTATGGATTTGTGGCAGGAGAAAGAGGATGGAAAAAGTATGAACAAGATGAGTGTTCTACCCTCTTTAGCCTGCACTGTAATGAAGATGTCAATGTCATTAGCATGAGAGAGAAGTTGCAGACTGGGCTTATCACTCGTGGTACAGACTTTTATAATCCACAGAAGTTTTTATAACACTTGTAAATATTATTTACTCTTCTGTTGATCTCAGCTGTGGGATCTGCATATTTAGGAGGAGGAAAACATAAAACATGGGTGCTCAGGAGACCCTACCTTACTCTTGATTCTTTATAGCATTTTCTACAGTTCAACAAAGAAAACAAACCAGAGTTGGTAGCACACACTGTGATAACTTGGCAGACATGAAACATAAAAGCAACACAGAAGCTGCCTCATGATGTCTTGCACAATCTTTGTGAATCACATGTGAATCATACGCCCCTGAAACACAACACCAAACTGAATTGAAAGCACCTTACTTCTCTCTGTATTTTAAAAAGAGTGTTGAATAACCAAAGAGTACAGAGAAGGGCCACAGAAAAGATTTACAAATTGGGGGCAAAGAACCCTATTTTACAATGAGTAATTTAAGGAATCATAATAAAACTAGAAAGAAGTTTAGTTACGGTCCTAAATATTTACATGGCAGAAGGTTCCAGTTGCTAGTGCAGTCTCCCGTCTCTCAGGAAAGGGAATATGAAGAATTTAGGACTGAACCTTGAAGCCAGGCAAACTCAGATTTGAAAGAGGGTCTTCTACTCCTTTAAATGCAGACGGATTCACTATTGGAATGATTACTAAGGAAAGAGCTGACTTCCCCATCTCTTGATACCTTCAAACCAACAGTGGATGTTTTTCTGAACAAGATATTTTTATGCATACAACTTACTGAGTTAAACACTGAAATAATTAGGTGAGATTCGCTGGCTTTCTCTTATACAGTAGGTGAGATGATTATTTAACAGTCCTCCATCCTTAAAATCTAAGAATTTATGAACTGTGTCAATGTCTAATCACTTTCCTCCACCAGGTATGACAGCAGTTTCTCTCTCCACTTCAGAGATACATTTAAATGCAGAGTTATGAAATTGCTCTCCCTCTCCAGGGCACATGCAAGACAATGGTCATGGAAAACTTTCAGTAGATAATGCCAAACCTGAATCTACACAGAGCAGATCCAGCCTTTTCAATAAGGCCCTTATGAATAGCACGTAAATATGAAGAAATCTGGAACAAGAGATTAAGTGGGTACAGAGTCGTGCAAACAAGCCTCTTCATTCGGAGGACCTGAAATTAAATTCCTAAGAAAGAAATGAGACCACTTGCAACGTAAATCTCTGTGCAGCATTTATGCATCATTGCAACAGTGGACTATTTTTGAAAACAAAACAAAACACTTTAATAAATACCCTATGAAAACCTTACTGGACCCTTTTCTATTTTACAAAGTCTAATGTGAGCCATTCCCATTGCGATCCCTGGGCAACAGCAACTTCCGAAGCAAACGTTAGACTCCATCTACCGTACTAAGGCCCCAACTGAACATGTAACTGCCATATTACCAATCCAGCTCCCTCAAAATGAAAAGGTTTGCAGAGGAGCTATAATTTTTCTCAGATATGGTTTGAAATGAGAGACGTATGATTGGGAACACAAGCTCATTCTTCCGTCTAAAAAAGAGGGTTATTTGTTTTACAGAGATTTCATTAGAATCAGCCCCTATTTGCATGATCACAAACTAGCAAAGGTTCCTTTATTACTTTCCAAGCATTACTTAAGAATTGTATGTATGTATGCATATAAACAGAGAAAGAAAAGAGGGAGAGAGAAATTATGTGTGTCTAGGTGTACACACAAAAGATATATAAAACCTCACAGTGCCTTATAAGGCTGTAGGAGTTATTTCAAATGTTTTCCATGAGAGCGAATAGTTACGTTACTCTTGCATCTCTCAGTTCCTCACTAGCATTGAAATGAACAATCAGTTTTAACACATTCTGTCATTGCTTCTACAAGTTCAACAACTAAGCCTTAGATCTACCACACTTTTAAATATTCAAGCACTGTGGTGTTACAGTGAAATTATTGAGAAAAGTGTGCACATTTATCAAAATGTGCAGCCATTTGCTTAAACAAAACCTGGAAAAAATTCCTTCCATGAGCTTTGATGGTCTGGAAAATAAACACGTAATTTTATTTTGACCTTTCCTGTATACGTTATCTATCATAACACGCTACTTAGCATACTGCATGAGACAGAGGAAGGTTTTCGCATTAAATCTGGGCTAACCAGTTTTGTTCTGGCCTCCTGATTTATTATGTTAAGTACTTATCCGACATCAGACTGAAATGAGATTATCAATAGTAGAATCCAGTTTTAATGAAAAAAAATACATGATCTATGAAGACTTGTCTCTTATAGGGACACATATGAATATATCCAGCCTTTGGTTCATGCTCAGCATGACTACAACAAAGTTCTTCAACTTTCTACCATCCCCAACTCTCTCTGTTACCTCCTTTCTCTCCTCCTGCAGTACCATTGCTGTTTCTGTATCATCTAAGCATAATCTTCAGGTTCCTTTCACCAGTCTAGGTCTAAAATCTTATAGATTCTTTCTAGGTAACACTGAAATACAGACTCTCCTATCAACTGATATGTAAATCTCCTGTCCAGGCTTTCATCAGCGTTTGCATTGATTACTCAAATAATCTCTTCCCTGCCCTTGACAAAAACAATCTTTTCCTTGCCAGTGGTTTGGACGACTTATTCCTCTCTTTGCAGTGCTTCTCTCCACTTCCTTCACTCCTGCCTCCAGGTTCCATTCCTCTCCCACATCGAATTTCAGTTGCTCATCTTCATTTTTAAGGCCAGGCAAATTGCACTTTATCAATATTTTTTCAGTATATCAGTCAGCCTCTTGGCCATTATGTGTGACTGGCCAGAGACCAACTTCTTGCCAGTCAAATCTGCAAGCAAATACCCACTTCCCTTTCTCTTACTGCTCAGCACAGTTGGGAGAATTTTCAGATCCACCTATAATCACCTTCCTATTACCTTTACAATTACTATTTCTCCTTATAAACTTTCTCAATCAGAGAATCACAGGGTTGGAAGGGACATTAGAGATCATCTAGTTCCAACTCCCCTGCCATGGGCAGAAACACCATCCACTAGACCAGGTTGCTCAAACACCCATCCAACCTGGCCTTGAATGCTTCCAGGGATGGGGCATTCACAACATCCCTGGGAAACTTGTTCTAGTGCTTCACCACTCTCATAGTGAATAATTTCTTCCTTATATCTGACCTAAATCTACCCTCTTTCAGCTTAAAGCCACTACCCCTTGTCTTATCACTACATGCCCTTGTATAAAGTCCCTCTCCAGGTTTCTTGTAGGCCCCCTTTAGGTACTGGAAGGCTGCTATAAGGTATCTCCAGAGCCTTCTCTTCTCTGGGCTGAACCACAGCTATCTCAGCCTGTCTTTGCAGGAAAGGTGCACCATCCCTCTGACCATCTTCGTGGCCTTCCCCAGACCTCTCCAACAGGTCCCTGTCCCTCTTTTGTGGCAGGCCCCAGAGCTGGACACAGGACTCCAGGTGGGGTCTCATGAGAGCAGGGCAGAGGTGGAGAATCACCTCCCTCGACCTACTGGTCACTCATCTTTTGATGCAGCCAAGGACACAGTTGGCTTTCTGAGCTGCAAGCGCACGTTGCTGGGTCATGTTGAGCTTCTCATCAACCAACACCCCCAAGGCCATCTCTTCAGGGCTGCTCTCAATCCATTCTCTGCCCAGCCTACATTTGGGCTTGGGATAGTCCTGACCCATATGCAGGACCTTGCACTTGGCCTTGTTGAACTTCATCAGGTTCACGTGGGCCCGCCTCTCAAGCCTGTCATGGTCCCTCAGGCTGGCAGCCTTTCCCACCAGCATGCTGACCGGACCACACAGCTTGGTCTCACTGTGTCAAACCCTCCGTTAAAACTCTATTGCTATAATGTTTGTGAGAAGAAGGAAGAACAGCTCAAAACTTATCACATGCAGGTGACAGCTGCATCAAGATGTCTGTCCAAGATGCGAATCATCACCGCTCTTCCCTTTCAGCCTGTTAATTCTCATCCATCTTCCCCTGTTTGATTGTCAGGGTTTTGGAATAGAAAGTATTTTTTCCCTGCATTTGCACAGCAAATAATAAAACAGAATCTTCATCCAAGACAAGTATCCTTAGTACTAAGGTAATAGAAGTTGCAGGGTAATATACTTTAAGAATAATTACAAGACCAGAGGTCTGCTGGACTGCATTATACACACAAGCTGCAAATACTGCAGGTTTCCTCACCACAGCTGCACTGGCATAAAACAAACCTTGCCCCATGCCACCGCACCACATTTATACAACATCCCTTTAACTTACGAGAAAATAAGGAAGAGTTTCTAATTACTTTGTCATTATTTTATATATACAAGGTAGGTATACTTCAAACTTAATGACTCTGCTGTTCTTGGTACTGTAATTTCTGCTATGCTTTTTTAGTGATCACAGACATAAGTCTCTGAACCAAATTAAGTAAATACACATTTAAGTGACAGCATATTTTCAGAATACATCATTATACGTTGGTAATGAAAAACTACGACATGACTACACATGAACTTATAAAAATGGCAGAATAATACCCTGAAAGAGTCACATTAAAATGAAATTACATTACATTGTTGTAATATTTGAAAACAATATTAAAGAGTTTTGAAAATGACCATTTAACAATGTATTCTGCTTCATAAGAAGTGATCTTATCAGGACCAAGCAGAATTTGTGTTTTGGGTGTGTTGGACCCTGAATCTGCTATGACGAGAAAGAAAAACTGGCCACGGTAATACAAAACAAGATTTAAAACTTGCAAATGGTGATTTAAGATCGCATGTATCCCCCAAACCTATTTTCTCCACAAAGATTCATAAACAGAACACACACAGACACACAGCCACATGCAAAACCAGTTATAATGACAACAGTCAGAGAAAACAGAGACTATCTGCGTAAAACTAACTGGCACTTAAAACGTATGTTTCTAAACAGAAGATTTTCTGAAATAGATACAGCATCTTTAACTGCATTACAGATCCACAGAGTATGAAGTTTATCTCACTAATCAGTTATTACCGGAAGTTTTAATAGTTCCATTAGAGAGGTAATTCCCTCTTTTTCTAATACCATCATGTCATTAAGTGACTGTTCATTTCATATAAATGTGCTTACATTTTTCACATATTGTATCCCGATTCAAAAAGTAAAAATACCAAATATCTAACGCTGAAAGACAACAAACCCCAGGAAACTACAAAATACTAAACACGCTGCTCGGAGATCCTGCCTCCCTCTCCCCCACATTAGATGCGGTTAGTCTTTATGCAAATATATTACTAATGTGTATTACAAATTAAGCAGAACAGAATAATCTTTTGCCTAGACTTACAGGACATTTTACATCTTCAATTAGATGAGCAGCAATAATATTCACTTTGACTTCTCAAATCCCTTTCTCAGATTGAGAGGTTAATTGGTTGATCTTACAGTATGGATAAAATTCAATGCCTAAATTAAAAGTGTGTGCATATGTATGTATGTATATACAAACATATATATATGTATTAAAGTATCTTTAGACTTTTTGAAAAAGTTACTTTAATTAGAGTAACAGACACCTTTTTGAAATGAATTATGTTTAAATCCTGTTCAGGAAAACCACCTTTTAACTACTTGCATATTATTAACACTATTTTTAACTCTTACTCAAATACAGCCAGATGCTTTTTTGGTATATTTATTATTAATATCCCTGGTATGCAAATAAATGTTTAATAGGAAATTGATATACATTTTAAAAGAACAAATAACTATTATAAGAACTGTATTGAAAAGTAACTACAGCATATTTACAGATACAAAAAAATCTAATAGGGTCAAACTTATAAGACACTGAATAACGTTACAAGTAGGTACTTAGAAACGTGCTGCATTTTCCCCAAATTCTGTTATGGTAACAAACACAAAAAGATGCTGATATCCAGTTCTGCTAAGCACATCTTCAGTTCCACCCATTACACAACATCAAGTAAGAAAACAATTTTATCTGACTGGTGGCTCAATGGCGCAGCCTATGTGTGCAAAAGTATAACACAAGAAGTTTACAGTTTTATAGGTGAGTGCCAAGCCTCTGGTTTTGCTGCATTTAGATAAGCAAACATACCTATAATTTACAAAAGTGATGAGCTGCATAAATGAAAGGCTATTTTAATACAATATGCATACTTATAGAACTAAATTAATGAAATTATCCACGACATAAAAAAGATGAAACTCAAGTGATTTTGTGCAGAATTCATAAATAAGTGTCAATTATTTTGACATTTTGCTGTAAAACCAGATCTGAAACGACAATTTTCACTCATAGAAAAAAAGATACTACAGAATGTAAACATATATATAAAAATATGCTTTCACATCATAACCTTTAAAATGCACATTTGGGTCCATTAATACTCGTTGTTTTGTGTTCATCTTTTCAGAGACAAAATGCGTACTTAGATTTACACTTTTTTCAAAGCAATATATTCACTGTAAATTATTTCACTAGTCTGCTATAAGTTACAAGTAAATTCTTAGCTTACAGGTATAAGCTAAGAATTTTAGCACAAAAGCATGCAAATATACACACCAATAAATATTCTCCTCTATCTGCATCTAACATGAACGAGCTCTCCCACTTCCCCACCCCAACCCGCACTCGGTTCAAAGCAACCAAATGCAGTAATTCCACTTAAATCTGATCCCAAGGCAGTTACAGAACAGGATCTAAACATGGATTGTAAAAATCAGGCAGAGACTGACCAGTTCACACCTCTAAAGAACTGGATAATCATTTTCAGACTGGTTAAAATACGAGTTGGTTCATTCAAAGTGGATGTACCAAACCTGGCTGTGATATGTCATGACCTGTATCACTTGTTATAAGTGAGTTGAACAATCTTAGGGGGTTTTAACTGGGGAAACCTGCAAGCAGTGCAATTTGTTTAGTTAAAGACACACTCTTCTAGCTCATTTGCCAGATTTTAGACAAAAATAAAAAGTATTTAAAAAAAAAAAGTGACTCTTTTCCCAACATAAGAATATATCCATAGAAATGTAGTGGCAAAACTCTCAAGTAGAATCTTTCAAACAATTTGATGTTTTTATTTTGTTTTAGAGAACAAAGTCATAATGGTCTTTATAAAGCCAAGTGTACTGACATAAAGAAGTCTTTTTTTTTTGTCATGCAGAGTTCGCTGCTAATCCAGACATAGAACAGTGTTTTATATCTGCACTCAATTCTTTTTTTCTATTATTCTAATAAAATGACCCCACATATTTACTCAAGCTGTTTAAACAGGTAAGAAGCGCAAAAAAACAGCTTGCATCATGTTACAAACCCAAATCAGTAAGAAAATTGCAAGCACAGAAACAGGTATTAAATTCAGAAAAATCAGACTGTAAACTTTTTTCAGAGTATCACTTACTTAAGCATAAGTTAGTTTGTAGTGTAAAACCTTTTTTATATATTTAAGGAATTTGTTTTTTCCTTGTTAGCATCTCCTATTTTTTATAAACACGCAGTTAATTAATATATCCTGGATTTCTCTCAAGCTCGGATAACGTTGTCCTTTTGTTTTCTACTTGAACAGTTTTTCACGTTTGTTTCCAAATATGTCAAATGATCCTATTTCTTTACATGCAAGAGGCATCCATACACTATCAGTAGCTTCTTTGGCCATTTTCATGTTTATTTTTGAAGAACTTGTAGGGTTTACAATGCATGGAAATGATATGCTACATACTTGGCACTAAATCATCCAAGCCAAAATATCAAATGTTTGAAACAGCAGAATGATGACCTGCATCCTACACTAAACACATCTTGTTTTTTGCGGTAATGACTTTGTGTACGTATTTAGCAGTGCTCTTTAGTGCTTTTTCAAATAGACATTTGTGTTCAGCTATGGACATGTTCACACCCTAAAAGGAACTGTTTATTCAGTAAAAGTTAAATTCCTAACCCAACAGTTTCTTCGGTTGCTTTCTATTTGCTCATTCTAGAATTAAACTGGTCACACACATTTTTCATGTTTGATCCACGAAAATAAAACTAGACAACTTTTATAGACATGTTTTTTATTAAAATGGATGTTTATTAGTTAGATCATATTGCTCTACAGAAAATAATTCTCTTGCTGCTTATAAACATTTTGATCAGCCATATTCCTGTGAAAGAACAAGTCTAAGGGGGAGGGGGGAAGGAAAAGAAAGAAAATGGGAGGAGTAGAGACGGAGACCATGTACAATTCTCATGTGACCTGCGATACTATCTAATTAGAAAACTTAAACTTTCCATAAATCTTTCACTGGAAGCAGCAGTGTTACTACTACCACATTTCGGTTCGCATTGGCTGATTTACCTTCATTTCTGTGAGTAGAGGAACAGAAAATTCAATGCATAGTTCTGAGGAAGAACTCTAATGGCACGACGTAAACAAGAACCATCAGTTTAGAAATTGAATGCAAATACAGCAAAGGGATTTTTCCAAAAGATCTTCCTTCATTACGGTACAGGACACATAAGAGAACACTACTGAACTGCAACCTCAATTATAGTGGCCAACAAATTACCTTTACCCATTAAATTAGAAAATGTTCTTCAGCACTATTCAGTTTAGCATTCTACAGCGTCTCCAGGCTGAAGGTGGTCTGCATGTTGAACTTAGTACTGTGTGGGTTATAGTCTTTGTTTGCAGCCTTAACTGGGGATTGCACCTTAGCTACCGTAGTTCAAGCGTAAAAATACTTTGTCTGTAACACTATATACTGTTGCCAGCGACCCTCTAAATCCTTGAACCAACTGTGTCCTCTGGTGTCACAGAAGATAATGCCAATTTATTGCAATGTGTGGCTTTTTTAACTGATTAAAATTAAGCCGTAAACACGTGACAATGGAATTAGCACATTTAGAGAGTCTGTTTTCCCACATCCCATTTTGCGCTAGTGCGGCTGATCCCTGCAACTCTACGCGGGTGCAATTTTAATGACTTCGCTAGGTTTTGATGTTCTTATGAAAAAGCAGTGCTTGGTGTTTGTGGAGAAGGTAGATATGGAAGCTGAGTAGCTGTGATTGGGGACACTGTGACATCGTCTCTGTTTTTCGATAGGATCGGTGTCATTTTCCTCCCCACGATAAGACACCTCACTGACAGAGCCCGATTAGGGAAAATTTTATTATAAAATTCACTTCTATCGAACAAGGATGGAGTGATAAACAGTTCAGCCTCAGGGAAGAAACAGGAAAAGATTTTTCCTCTCTCTCCCTTTTTTGTTTTCCTTTTTTTTTTCTTTTTTCCATTTAAGAAAAATCCTCCCTCCTCATAGTACTTTTCCTGAAAGCGACTGTGTTTCAGTTAATAAGAATTCCAAAAACATAGAGATCAAAGACATCTGAATGTTGTTCTAAAAGCAGAATAGTTGTGTTGCTTCACAATTCAAGAATACAATTTTTAAAAAGAAGTAAAAATTGAGGACTTTTTCTGAATTACATTTGCTGTCAAACCCATTAAAACCAAGAGTCTTCTGAAAAGGCAGGTTAGGCAATAGTAAGTTTACTTTCCAATAATCGTTTACATTTCTCCTTGGTTAGAAAGCTGGCAAGCTGCAGGGTAAACAGGGAAAATGGATGCTTGTGGCCCTCTAATGCTTGAAGATGGACTAACCTCCAAGGAAGAACACAAAACAAATATTGATTTTAAAATTATTATTATTTTTTTTAAATACTAAAACATCTTTGCTTCTATGTTTGATAGTTCACAGAGGATACCTTTATCCTGGCCTCAGTGCTATATATTCAATATACTTCTGTATACTAATCAGCACATATACAGTCATTAAATATTATCTTTAGAGGATGACTTGGGGAACTTTGTAAAAGGAGTAATTCGTTCCAGTTCTTATTTTCTTACTTTACATTACCTCACTGAAACACATTCATTAGTTGATTATAAAATAATCAGTAATAAAAAGTCCTTTTTTTCTAAAAAAAAAAAAAAAAAGAAAAAAGAAAAACAAAGAAACACAATAGAAAAAGAGTGTACTGATGAAGATATTTTCACGATTTCACATCTGAATTGTAACAACGCCACGAACTGAATGGGTTTCTTGGTTGTTTAACAATAAAACTTCCAAAAGAAAAAAAGCAACCCTAAGCACTGCCAGCTTTTTATTTATGTCCAGAACTGAGTCATTACATTGAAACCATTCCCTTAAGATGGTGGCCACAAAGTTACAGACCCTCCTTAAATGACTTTTAAGCACTTTCAATAAGAACATTACAAATCTGCTGTCAAAGAGAGCCTTAACATTCAAGTCCTTCCGGCAATGTTCTAGATTTGCTTTTATTAAAAAACAATGGGAGGATGTTTACAAGCATATATAATTTTCATTAGGCACACTCATCCCCAAATATAGTACACATACGATGCAAACTTCAAATAACTTCAGTAGCAGTTGTAGCCCTGAAGTAAAAGCTTGCCAAAAATCCCTGCTTATTTGGCTAACACATCGCTCTAGAAATTGTATTTGCTGTTATCTATGGCCATACACGAAGCTGAATTTAAGTATAAACTGAAGGTTCTGCTGAAACACACACAGCAATAAAACTACATTAGACTCAGTCATCAGGAGACACCTCAGCTCTTCCACTTGCTACATCACTGAAAGAAATGATAAAAACGTTATTTAACGCTCTAAGAATTTCTGAAACAAAACATATATTCCATCTATCTATGATTTCAAGTTGAGCACACCCTATTTTTAATAAGGTACAAACTGTCTGGAAGTCATGACCATACTATCCAGCATGATTACTATCAAATATTACCACTGTGGTTTTTGTACTGTTGATTCTGTTCCATACTGCACAGTTCCACACAACCAGTAAAAATATGGGTTTTCAAAGACAACTGCATTGGAAACAAACAGCAGTCTGAAAAAGTATGACTAATGAAAGTGAGGTAGATCAATCAAAGGGCAAGTTGGAACTCCAGTACATTTCTTTTTAGCTTTCAAAATGAGATTTTAAACAATGAGTTAGTGATTTCACTATGGGAAGTAGCTGGAGGAAAAAGGTTTGTCATTTGATTAGTGGTCTACTAGATAGATTTCTTTCAGTAACTTCTTAAAAAAAAAAGTGCTTCTGATTGACTGCAACTGCAGCATAAGAGCTGTTAACAGTGAATTAAACAGAAAAAAAAAATACAGCTCAACAACCCCATCTAAACATGGAGGAATTCTAATTAGCCACAATAAGGCAATAAGGCTATTCTCCCCTACGACTTCTTCCCATGTAAACATATTTAAACCTGCTTGGAACTTTTTATCTTTTTTGGAGAGTGGCAAAAGAAAACTCCAAGTTGAATAACACAAATATCTTACTGTTACGATATCCTCCTTGTGCTAAAGTTGTCTATTAACTTCCCCTCTGCACGCAGCCAGAACAGGGAGCTGGCAAGAATGACTGGCAGGAAACAAAGGTGAGATCAGAAAAGAACATCTTTCCCTTCCATTAAATACATGGTGTTGCAGTTTGCAACATAAAACAGAGTGATATCTGAACTCCACTAACCAAGTGAATAATTAAGATTGTCACACAAATACTAGATTTTTTTCTTTTTTTTTTTTTTTCCTGGAATATCCCCAAATAGCAGCAGTAACTAGAGGGGACACACTTGAAGTCTCCTGGAAGGAGCAAGTAATTCCCTTTCTGTCCCCAAGACGTGTGGCACATGAGTTGCCTGCATGGATCAGTGTAGCTATAAATACATTTATCTTGAAGAAATAGTCAAACAGTGTTTTCTAAGAGGAGTGTCTGATTGGTTAGCAGAAAATTGATACAGTGGAGTGAAGAATAACTGATAAAGAGATAATCCAGTGTGGCAATGGAGTTCTGCAGCACTGTAGCTCCAGCCTTCATTGGGTGGCGAGTGTAGGGTGACGGAAGAAAAGGACGGGCTTCTGTTGTTTGCATTTGAAGCATGAGGGAGGCACGGTGTGAGCAAACTTCAGATGTGAAGAACAAAAGCCCAGTTTTCCTCTATACCATCTCTAACTATATGAGGAAGCCTAAAGCTGAAACATTGCACTATTAGATTTTTACAGCCGATATTCTGTTTATCTGGTTTTTCCTCTACAAAGTAGAGATGCAAATACCTGCATGCATTTATTCAGTACATGCACAGCTTCATTTTCAGCGAGAGGGTCACTGTTTATGTTCCAACCTGACCTTAATTCATGCTGTAATTTCCCAGACTGTTACAATATATCATGCTCATTATTGGCATAACCAAGCACTTCCCAAACAGGCTATATTTGACAAATATTACTTCTGCAAGGGTTAAACACCCACGAATCTTTTCATTTTATATAAATGAATAATTTGGAGAGAAGAATAGTACCTAAGCTGGTGGTGGATCAGAGTGTGCCAGTTACAGGAGCACTTAAGCGCCCATTGGCACAGCAAGACTCAAAGACCCGGTAGGTTTCAAAGAAACACTTTTTTTTTTTTTTTTCCTTCTAGAACTCTTTGCTTTCTAGTAAAGCTGCAACCACAATGTTCTCTCTCTTAATACCACCATAAAAAATCAAAACACTTTAAAACAAATTGATGTCCTCTTTAATATAGTCATCACATCATCACAGTCCCCTTGCACCCTGCTTGGTGACAACCAGGGGGATGCAAACCACACATCTCTCTTGCTCTCTCTCTCCTTTTTTTTTTTTTTTAAAGGCATTGAAGCGGGCAACAAAGAAGGAGAGAAAGACTGGGAGAGACACTCAATTGAGATATTGGCACCTTTGATTGACAAGATCTAATCAGCTTATCTCCACACTAATAAAGTTGATGGCCTGTGGAGCTGGTGTATGTCCAGCTTCAAGTGAACTTTCAGTAGCCAAAGCCTCAAGGGCCAGGACTAAGACTGAACTTATCTAAACTGATTTAAATCAATTCCTAATGGGCTGTTTCAATTTGATCAATTTGAAAGGATGGAAACCTGTAACCACTTGACTCAATTGTCTTGATTCATGCTGGCATCACTGCAGATTGTGTCAGAGCCACAAACTGTTTATCCTCAATGAAACACTGGAGTGCAACTGATACACTTCTGAAATTATTTGACCCTCCTTAAGGTACCGTTCAGTATATTCCAAACTGGGCATTTTACAAAGCTACTTCTCTTGTACATGCACTCAAAACATTTTGAAGTATGCTATTCCAAAACAAGTAGTAAATGCTACATGCAAAATTCCCTATGCCATAAATTGGGACTAAACTGTTTTGCAGCTCTTAAGCAATTCGATCTGTTTTTCTAAATTAACAAAGTCCTTTATGTGTTTTGAGTGGCTGCCTGTCCCACTGAAGGTGGGATGGCAGAATGGAACACCATGGTAGGAATGATTTGAGCATTCAGATAGATTTCACTCATTATGAGCAGAATTAAATTTCTGAAGTTCTTGAAAGGCATTTTACAAAGCTCAGTGCACTTTCAACTCCAGAATAACATATCAAGGAAACATATGTGGCTATATGTATTACATTATACTGTGAAAAATGCTCACTGCTTCTCTCAGGATAAATCATTGCTTTTAAGAATGAAAAAAAATTCATAGCATCGAAGCTTACCTACATAAAATAATTTCTGAATTAAGACCCCTGATATTCACGTAAACAAAGTAATATCTTTAGGAAAACATGGTAATATTATAAACAGAGAATCATCTTAAGAGGTGGAACCGTACACTTATACGTACTTTACAGATTTGGCAAAGCACAAGCAGTGAAACCAGGTATCAGTAAAGTATTTTTCAGTCAGCAGCACACACGAACACCTTAGGAATGTCTTGTGTTTAATAGAAGTAATTTAAGCACTTTCTAAAGGAAGTGGTTTCTGGTATTAATGCTAGATTACAAAAAACCCTGAGCAATATTTTCATTCAGATTGCAGTTTTCAGGCTGTAATTGCTTTATACAAAATCCACTCTAGTGTTATCACTCAATATCATCTTCACTGCTGTACATCTGAAGATAATTTCGCAATAAAACTTAATTGATAGAGCTTATTTTTCACTAATCTCCTAATATAGAAAACTGAAAAAGTACTAACAGTACGTATTATAAGCTATGACCCTCACAGTGCAGCGTATTTCTAGTTTATCAAACTAAAATAGATCCATTTTATGGCATCAAATGTTTTATATACTTTAATAATGTAGAGATTTTTCCCAAAATAGGAAGTAAATGGAAAATTCCCTTAATAAAGCAAAATGTGGAGAGTAAAAGTAAATCACAAAGAGGCTAAGCAGAACATCTCATCTCATAACATTAGTAGCTTGTGCCCCACTGACCATTAGTGCAAAATCTCAAAACATTTCAATTATGGAAATCGGTAACTCTGCTGTCAGTGACATCTATTGAAAAGTTGAATTCAGTGATTTTATAATTATGAACTGAATTCCTTCTGATGCACCACATAAGTTGGATTCTGAACAAGACCTTTTAAAGAATAAAATATTGTGGATTTTATTATATTTCCTTGTCTTTTGTTAGACCTAGTATCAGTCCTAAGAGCTTTTCATCAGTTAAGTAAACAGCTCTAGTGATTATAGAGAATATTAAAATGGAAAATAAAGCATTAGATGTTCATAGCAGGAGTTTGAATTGATAACGCAACACTTTTGGAGCAGAGAATTCACCAGGTGCCACACAGCCATTAGGGCACCATGAGAACTGTCGCTGGCACCATATTCTGTAATCCTGAGACCTGGGGTCACAGTGAGATCCAGTTGCTGTGGCACCGTGTTCCTGAGCAGACCAAGTAACTTCCAAGCTGAAAAATAAGTGGTCCGCAGAGTCAAGGAGCCACATTTGGCTCACAATCAAGAGTTCGTCTGGTTGCCCCAGACTTTAGTCTCACTTCTACTACTAGAATTCTGATAGCTCATGGGCAATTTGGCACTTTGAATACCGGGGCGCTGCTCTGTAATCTGTGTGGGCCGAAGAGAGATAATCCTGTAATGGAAAACAGACGCCATCTCTCAGCTCCTGCACTGTGACCATGAACTTTCCATCCTCTCCAGATCTGCTGCCTTCCTGCATCGCTTCTGTTTTGGTCTCCTGTAGGAGGATCCAAACTTTTGGTTACTCAAAGTTGGCTCAAAACATCAGAGAGAACCAGGGAAACCGTTCCTACTATTTAGGATGTCTATAGAGGCTTATAGATACTGCCCTTCCTGACCATTCAGGACTTCTTCTGTAAGACAGAAAAGATACTGCATAATCACCACAAACATCTTTCTAGGTCTGCAGTGGCCTCATTTATCTGAACCTCAGAGATTAAACTAGCTTGGTGCTGCCTTTTTTTTTTAAAAAAAATAATTTAACCTCATTATGCTCTGGTCTGCCTATCTATAGAATGAGTATAATATCACTGACTGTCTCTCAAGAGTATAACATGGATGATCAAATGAAGTTCTAGGAGCCCATGGTATTAAAGGGCAAAACCATATAGGCAAACTGGGAAAGAACCTGCAGCCGCTTCAGTTATTAGAAAAATTAAACTATCACCTTCTTTTTGCATTTGAATACCTCTCACGCTGTCATTTGATGAAGGAAAAGTTTTCTAAACATAGCAATCAGTTGGCCATGATCACTGCAGATGTATCAGACAGAATTAATGACTAAAAGGCTGACAGACTTGGGCTTTGTCTTCTGTGAATGAAAACACTGCTCTCCAGACCTGATAGAAATCAGCCTCTGCCTTTTTTGGCAGTCAGATCATAACAAGGCCAAAGTAATATTAAATCATTTATGAGGTTTTTATGCTTAAATATCAAAGCGATATATATGCAGAAGAACTGTTATGACATCTGAATTTCAGCAATGGGTATTTTTCAGGCATTTCAAACTATGTAAAACTCGACATTTCAGTGTTTGTATACAAAATCTGCTCTGATACAAAACAACACCTTTCCACCAATACTTCGCCATTTAAAACTTTTCTTTGTTACATAGTCACATAGTTATATTTCAGCCTGCTGCAGAGCAGATTCTTGCCTAGAAACCTGTCATCCCTATGCAAATAGGAATACTGTATATTAATTATGATTTTTATAGTTATCACTTTCAGTCTCCTCGTTACCAGTAGTCAGTCTTTCATCCCCCTTATTATTCATGTAGAAATGTTCTTTTGGCAGCTAAAATACAGTATTTTTATGCAATGTTTTGATGAAGCGCATCAGAGAAAAGGAAATGAAATGAACTGGGCTACCCCAAAGAATGAAAACAACACAGGTGATATACAACTGTTCAGGGCATTATTTTCATGAGATACGGGAAATAACATGTACTGCTCATCAATTATTCCATATTGTACAATACCTGTCTCCCCAACCTTCTAACAGCTGGGATTGAAATGTTTTGACATGATGATCTCTAGGTGGAAATATTGAAGGTGTTAAAATATAGATATAAATAGGTGATAATGAAAAACAAAATGTGTACCATTTTCTTGCAGTCATAGTTTGCAAATTAACAAGCTGCCATTGATTTTTCTTTGAGGTCAATAACAGCATTTATTGATCTGAGAAGTTAATACTCACTGAGGTCAATATTAGATCTCAGGGGTCAACAAATCTGGATCCTGACTTCTATTTCCTGTCCATATATAAATATTACATAGGCAAAATGAGCAAACTTCGTCTTTGGAGATAAGAAAGCACTGCATTTGACACAATGCAAAAAAACCCAAAACATTAAAACTGAAGAGTAGAGTCTACTTGGATAATTTTCAAACACTCAAGACCTTATATTAATCTAGAAGTACTGGCTCCATGAACTATATGTTTGGTTCTGAACTTAAGAGTCTCCCAAGTTCAAAACGCTCCATCATGGTGTTATTTCTGCAACACCAAAACAGAATCAATTTTAGAGGCTGCTCAATATCAAGTGGACATTAATATATTTTACCAAATTAAAGCTCATAAGTAGTAGCCAAATAACAGTTGTGGACTTTCTGATTTTTCCTTTAGCCTCATTCTTTCCAACACGATCTCCAGCAAAATCAAGAGAAATGTTCCTACTGCCTTCAATCAGCTCTGGATCAAGTCCATGTGAAATCACTATAAGTTTTCCTCCGATTTGTAGTTTGTTACTCAAGCATTCACACGACTAAAGAAAAAAGAGAAATAAGCAATTTGTCTTCTGATAATTTATACAGACAAATATCAATGAAGCTCTGGGTGCACTCTTGGAAAAAAGCTGGGAAGGAAATAAATTTCAGGAAATGCCAAGCCCAAAGAGGTGTGTTTGCAGCTAGATACTCCATTATAACAAATGGTCAATAATGTCACATCTCAAAATATGGAAGTTGCATATTAGATTTCTGAAGAATTATATTTGTGTGACGAGATACCATTAAACTTACAGCACAAACAAGGCGCAGTGTGTGCATTATTGGCAAGCATTTAACATGGTAAACAAGGATACTACAAAACTTTAATAATATTCAGCACTTCTGCAGAACTTTACCATTCAAAACCTTTTATGATCACCATTCTGCAAAGCAGAAAATGTTATTTTATGCAAGAATAAGCTGTAACAGAAAGACTGATCATCCACAAATTGTAGAGAACTAAAGCTATTAATACTCAAGAGTCCAGACTTTATTGTAGATATGAGTGAAAACATGGGTCACTTGTTTTTTTGCAACAGCACCTTTCTTCAGCAAGCAAAGATTCAGCTCAACAGGACACAATACAAAGCTGTTTCCAGTGTTTAAAACAATTTACCTGCTCGTATCAAACTTTTGCTTCAAATGTCACAAATTAACAAACAGTTGTTACCAAAATACAGCGGTCCTCAGAGAAAAGATGTCTAGAATGGTGTAAGTCTATTATGCAGAGCTTCACAGATTAAAAAAGGTCTTGTTTGTTACGAATGGCCTAAGTTTTAAAAATGCTTTAAGAAATATGATTATGCAAATAACTACGTAATCAAGAGGAAAAAGAAGTAAAATAGTAAGCATTGCTCTGTACAAACATACAAAAATACAAATTTGATTTAATTTAGAAGTAAAAATCTGCAATTAAATAACTGTAGTCAATCCTATTTTGACACATGAGTTTAAACTGTTTTCTTAATGAAATATTCACTCTGTTTGCATAGCCATTAAAACATGGCAATTTCCACCAAAGGACAACCTTTCAAACTCAATTTTGTCCTTTCTGGGTAGTCAGGAGTATATGCCATACCTCCATAGATTTCTTTAAAGGCCGTGTAGCTTATGGAATATTCTTGTTTTGTTATTATTATTATTTTTTAATTTTTAATTTGAAGTAACTTTCTTGGAAAACAGAGGTTAAAAACATTATTTTTTTGTTTTAATTGCTGAATAAAACAACTCAAAAAAGTCAACAACGTGGGGAAAACAGTAAAGTTTATTCAAGCACATCTTACAAATAATTAATTTATCCCACAAATTTAATGTAATCTCTATTTCTGTGGGCCAGATTTTTAGAAGTATTTATAAGTGTTTTCTCCAAAGGTGAAGTTAAGTGCCTATAATTACTTCAGACAGTGGTAAAGCAGGTCTATAATCAAGTATTGTTTTCTTCCATCTGACTTAGGTACCTTGCCTGCTTAGTTAATTCAGAAAAAGACAATAAATCCTAACTACAGCTCCATGATACATTATATCTGATCCTGAATCCTGATTTTTTTTTTTTAAACTGAATTAAGTTTCATCCTGTCCCACTTTTATATGAACTTAAAACAGCAGAGCAGACTTGCTCATTGTATAACAATTAATCTACTTCTTAACTCAACAGTCCAAGAAAGTAACATTTTTTTTCCTGCATCTGCTGGGTTATTTAAAATTTAAAATAATTAAGAAAATAACGTTTCAGCACAATAAACTGGAATGACAGAAAATAGGGACAGTGTTGAAATTAACATTTGTTATAAATACTCATGGTAAATACTTAATGTAGTACATATTTTTAAAGCTTAGGCTGATGCTAGAATTTTTGTTGTGTAGAATATTTTATGGTACATGCAATAAAAAACCCTCCACTTGACTCATTAACATCTGAGCAGGACTCTGACTCACCATTTTAAACTCATTTGAGAAAGAATAATAGTTTCTAGACTGGATTTAAAATACATCCTCACCACAAAAGTGAAAACATTTAATTAAAAAAAAAAATTTAAAAGGAAAAAACTTGTGTGTGTATGTGGTATTGTGTTTCATTCTTAATGCTTCTCTACTTGATATTTCAGCACTAAACCAGCACAAGCACTTAGATACAGAGTAGAGCGAATATCATTAGGCATTTGCCAAAATTTCTCAAGCTGGCATTCCAGCCAATAACTGTAGCAGCCAAGAGCTGAGATATTCAACACATGGAAATCTTATAACACTCAATTATAAAAATCAGATTAATGTTTTCGAGACGTGTAATAAAGACATAGAATAATTGCATCTATGTGAGAAATAAAAAAGCAATGACCAAATCATTCTTGTCTAACCATTTTGCATGTTGTCTGTCCAGGTCCTGCAAGAGAACTAAACAGGAACCAGATCCCCAAATACATGACCACTCTCCAAAATCTCCATATTTATAGAGTCACAGATGCCATAAAATATGGAAAAGCTCATCAGGGTAGAGACCAGCCAAGCAGATGTCAGAGTTCACCTTTGCACAGTTTATCTTTGCAAGATACACAATGTCAGTTGTGGGATTTATTTCACAAAAATGCAAACCACAATTAGCTCCTCATGATAACTAGATTCAGACATCATTGCACTGAGCCTGACCTCAGTACTCACTCATGGAAACATGTTCTTTTCTTGCAAACTTTTTTGGAAATGCTCTGAGCAAAATAGACAACATCGCTTGCCCAGCAGGGACACACACTTGCAATTCAATAGGTAAATATTTATGCCCTGGCAATAACTGGGCATGTTTGCAAACATGAGCATTTATTGAAATTGTGATTATTAGGCCAAGAGTATAAAATTTCATATGAAATTTTACATGTACATTTTTTGAGCTAGTGAAGTAATATGAGGTAAATATTAACAAATGGCATAAAACCAACCACAAGGCGATACACAGCTGACGCTGGAAATTAAGAGTAAGGGAAGAGTTGGTAAAATATGGAAGGAACACAAAATCACAGAATCTGTAGAAGGAGCCTCTATTGAACCAGATACATTACTACGAAGAAAACAAAAAGGCACTCCTGAGCCAAGAAAACGTAGAGAGACAAGAATGGGCAGATGTGTGTAAGTGGCCTACAACAGACTGATATAAAATTGTGAAATTGTAGCTTACAAAGCCAGGAACAACAATGTTGTGGGTCTACAGCTCCCAACAACAGGTGGTAGCAATAACTAGCAGTTGTTTCTCAAAACAAGGCTATAACAACTGAAAGAAAATTATTGTGCTAGTTCAGAAAGAAGAGTGGTGCTGCTGATCAGCCAGACAGTAAAGAGCTTCCTATATTCAACTCCTGACTCTTGCTATAAGAATTGCATTCATTTGAATTTTACAACGTATACATCTAGTCAGTAATCAAGTAAAATTCAGATGACGGGCTATTATACTCAGATAAGCCTCGATGTTTAAAAACAAGACAGTACAAACTCAAACAGAACAACAAAGTTTTGATTTAAAAATAAAGACTTGGATGGCTAGTATTATATTACTTGCAAATATCAGGTTATGTCCTCACCTGACACACCTTACACAAGCAGACTTTTAAACTGCAACTGAACTAAGCTTCCATAAAGTTCAGTACTTACCAAACTTGCATGTTTTCACATGCAACACTTCGATAATTTTTTGCACTATGAATGCCAGAATTTACATGAGAAAAAATATTTTATAAGCAGGGTAGTAAAATAATTAGCATAAAATACTATGATATAACTTAAATTAGATGGAGAAATAATATCTAGATAAGCTGCTCTTCAATCAGTCCATACTGGGGTGAGAACAATGTTTTTCAGTCATCTGCTTCTGTCTTGCTTTAGGACAGAAGTTTGAGCTTTTCTCCCCCATAATTCTAGTAAAAAAAAAAAAAAACCAACGTATTTGTGTAACTATAACTCTTCAGTCCTAAGTTGCAAAAGGGCAAAATACTGCACTTGAAAGATGATCTACCATGAAAATCCTTTTGATATTGACTTTACCTAGAAAAGTATGTTCAATACAAATAAATTTTTTAATGTTAAACTTTGTTCTTTAGCACAATTAGAGGAAAACACTGTTACCCTGACAGGAAGTAGAGGTAGAAGACTTCAAATAAGACATATAAAAAAGAAAAAAACCTAGGGTGAATTTTATTTTGTCAAGTCTAAGCTCATCAACTTTTCTTATTGATGTAAGTTGTATACAAAGAGTCTTTGCCAAACAACACCTCATGCTGTGCAAATTCAGCCGTGCCCATGTAGTGAAAAAACTGTTAAAAAATACTGAGAATCAAGTTGTTTACTTAGGCATCCAAAATATTATAATAACTCACCAAAGACTGGTCTTTTTATGAGATATACAGTTTATATTCTGCAGACAATGAAATCAACAAATGAAGCCATTAAATTAGCAGGGTATTAATATATTTGAAAGTCAAAAGGCAGACTTGTAAAGTCTGTTAAGCTGTGCTCTTTTAAAGGTTGTAACAGACTGACTGCCATTGCCAAGCCAGTATCACTTGGAATCAGTTAATTTCATTTGGTGAAAGTTCAAAAGAAATGCTTGTGGTGTATGAAGGGAGGAAGAGAAGAAATCACGGGCAAAAAGGAAGAGTGTCGAAGGACAATACATCAGGATTTGAATTCTGCCGTTTAAAGACTAACGAGCAGTTCTCAACTACATGAAACTTCTTAGAAAAGTTCTCTGCAACTCTTTTTTTCTCAGGGAGAATATGAAACCTGTTCAAGAGAGTTTCTCTCCTGCCAACACAAGTTGAACATCTTGCTATAGGCATGACTTCATATTCTTTGTCCACCTATTGCAATGGGTTGCCTGGACTTTAAAAGACAACCAGAATATGTTAGATACAATTCTGATATCTCTCAGTGACATCTAAGCACAGTGGATGACAGTATTGTGCAAATGAAGAAAGAAAGAAAGAAAAAATATATATCTAAATATACATAAGGAGGAAAGACAAACTGGTGGGTCTTTTTTCACTATCCCTTTGCCAAACCAAGGTAGTTTGTAGAGTTTACTCAGCTAGACAGCTAGAAACAAAAGCTACCATTTATTTATCGTTTTATTTTTATCCTTCTTCCCGTTATTTGTCTTACCTGCTCAGAACTGGACAACAAACTCCAAAATGTTATTACAGGAGGAAACCTCCCTGAGGCTAAATAATTTCAAAATTGAAAGAAGCAGGTAGTGTAACTTCAAGCAAAAAAAAACCAACTATAACCACATAGCTCGACTTGAAACCTTCATGTTTTTATTACAATGCAAGTCTTTGAAAGGTTTGCCATGGACTTAGCAATAAGCTACAAGTATTACCTTCATCAATAAACACTAATTTATACATTAAAGAAAGCACCAAAGAAGATTATGTTGAAATGCTGGTTTCAGTGATTCATTAAGAGGTTATTTCTGGTAGAACAGTCTACACAGTAGAGGTGGTTCAATACAGTGCTTGTAAAATAATGTTTCAAAAGTTATGTTCTGAGTTCAGTTTATAATTCAGATATTAATATTTTTCACAGGTATTCTATGACAAGTGCAAGGTATTTGTGAGAATACATACAGACTTCAGTCTATATGATTATTTATCCGTATGCACATGGGAAGTACTTAAGCATAAAGTTTATGATATCTGAAACAAAATGTTTCCATCATTCTAGCATGGAATAAAAACCCATAATACAAATACTGTTTTACTATATGTAATACAGCAAATTTAAGAAATTTTTGCAACGTTTTCCTCATCCAAAAGCCAGTCTTAAACAAACTTACTTCAACTAGATACCAGTTCCTAACAAGACTGAAGTTGAATTGTCCCGTGGCACAATACCAAATTCCTGTACATTAACAAACATTAAAATAACCTGGGACTTCTCTGAGAACAGGTGACAAAATGGCCAAATTTTGATCACTGTTTTTCCTACTACACCTTGGCAAATCTGTACTACTGAACGGATTTGACAATCCTTATTTGCTGCATTAATGGTATAATCCCAAACCTACTGAGGTAAAAGATAAGCACTCATTTTATTGGAATTCCAGTTGAAAGGTGCTGAGTACCCAAAAGATAAGCTTTTAACAGAAATGGTCTTACAATACTGCATAGACTGTGAAAAACTCTACAAAATAAGTTATTTTCTCTTCAAAAAACGCAGTTGGAAAAAGATTTTTTTTTTTGGTACTTTGAAGCATTTAGAGGACAGTACTTAAATAATGAAAATTCACCATTTCTTTACGGTAAGCACTTTATGTATTTGCAAATATATGAATATACTCAGAAAACCTATATCCTGCATTTGAGACAACACACACAGATGCAAATGGTCACTGAGCAGAGGGAACAGAGTTTGAACACCACTAGACAAGAGGGTACCCGGTGAACTTCTGATGACCACAAACATGTAAGGTCCATAATGCTGTTGGATCAAATATTTCAGATGAAACACAAAGCTAAGGAAAACGGGGACGGTGCCAGAATTTGAATAAACACGTGCAGGCTGTTTGGATAGACACGAAGTATGGAAGAGCAATCCGGAGCTAGAATTAGGAAGGGGAGGGCTGGGAAGGCTGGTGAGAGGCAGGGAAGGAGGACGAGGTGGCAGATACAAAGCTGGAGGGAGCAGCTCAGTGACTGGACAAGCAACGAACCAACAAGAAATATTCAAACTGAAGGTGTAAAAAGCGCTTTGCTGGTATCAACGACTGCACTGTAAAACACTCAGGACTGGAAACTGAATAGTTTGGTCTCTCCGTGCCCTCTTTATGCTGCTTCTGACTGTTTGTTACAAGGCAGCAGCACCACCCAAATGCGTTTCCCAACCATGACCGTGCAGCTGGGATACTCCCGAGACCTGACATCCTCAGAAACGAAAATTTGTCCCTATTTCTTCCTCCTCCCCACTTTAAAGCCCAGACTACGAAGAAGGGCAGAGGGCTTAGAGAGGTAGGAATGCAATATGCCACTTCAAAATGAATTTCTGAAACAATAAACAGATTTTAATAGAAATCAGCCAGCAAAGAAAAAAATTATATATGAAACATGAAATACCGTTGCTAGCAGAAGAAACAGAGATCATGAAAAAGTCCTCTCTGATGGTGATTGGAAACTGCATAAAAACTCGTTTCACTGTAGAAACTTTGGATTAAGATTTCAGTAGAAAGATGTTCTGGCATATCAAAGAAACACCTGAGGAGAAGATATTGGTATATGCTCCAGAACTCAGAAGCCCTCTTTCTCTAATGAAATGTCTTACATACAGTATTCACATATACATGCATGAATAATTCATTCGAGATGAAATAGGCAGATATTAAGTGTAAATATCTGGGACAGGAATAGACTTTTTTATGTAAAGCAAGGGGCAATAGAAGCAAGGTCCTGATTTTCAAAACTTGGTTTCCATTTCCATCATCTTAGTTATTTGAGGCTCAAATGTAATTGGACTATACATGTACCTGAAGATGGAACAGGGGTGTGAAGGTCTAAGTGATATTAACTAATACAAGCAAATACCTAAGTATACAAAATTACAACACAAAAGCAGCAACACCCTTTCCACTTGTTTAATGTAGCCCTACATGTATAAACATTACAGTTTGTTATTTTGTTAAATTTATATTGGATGTCAGAGCCATTTAATTTTTTTCTAAGCTGAACAAACATTTTTTAGTTTGATCATAGCAATGCTTACTACATTGTCTACCTGAAAAGCCAACCTCCAACTCTTGCAATCATAATGGAATGGAATCACTTTAGCACACACACATAATTTAATTTTTATGGTTTCTCATATTTTATGTCATCTCTGGTGTGCAGAGCATGGAGAGAGAAGATCCTTCAGGGCAAGTGCTTGGGGTTTAGGTTGTTCCATCAGTAAAGCAGTCAGGAATCCAAATCTGTGGCCTGCTGCTGTGGACAACACGCTAGTACCTCAAATTCCATTACTCACATGTGGCAAGACTGAAATTGTTTTAAAATAGCTCCTTATCCATGCTACAGGTGCTAAACTACCTTCAGAAGCTCCCTAGAAACATTTCTTAATATGCTTTCACTGATCCTTTCACTGTGCTTTCACTCAATTCTGCACCCAGATAAGACAACTACTATTATTTCACAAAGAAGTAAACACACCTCTTTGTCTAATGAGATTTTCATTTGCTTTCCACCTCGAAGACCACCAATAATTGCAGGTGGATCTGACCATTTGCCTTTCAGGTAGGCTACTAGTACATCACATTATATATTTATGGCTCAGTCCAGAAAGGGAGGTTTGACTGTAGTTCATTACAATGGGTGAAAGCCACTGAAATTTGCCTGGATCCCTTAGTACTGAGAATTATTCATGTCACACAAGAGTGGGAAATAAGCTGCTCTGTCTCTTGCTCAGAGATATTTCTCCTTTAACTGTTTCAGAATTACATATCCCTGAGATTCCCAAAGAGTAGGGAGGATTGGAAAAAACATTTTAAGCAATCTAAAGTTGAGATTGAGAAGGATTTTCTGTAAAGGGAACAAGAGAGTTTTTCTTCCTTTGATTTCTTTTCTTTAAAATACCATGCTTATATATTACAAAAGGGATAAAAAAACAGAAGCCAAGACTAAAATTTTAAGATTCAGTGCAAAGAACAGAACTATTACTGACAAACCTCAAACTCTTCTACTAGTGCAGATATTTCAGAGAGATTCAGAACCACAGCATAATATCCAATAATCATCACTCACAGGGGCAAGCTCAAAACTTGTTATCAAATTATATGTACTGAGAGCTATAGAAATACCTAAGGTTCATGAAGGAAATAAAAAACCAAACACCTGCAACGTAGTTTTGCCATAAAAGCCTGGACAGAATTCAATGGCTGCATCTCTCTCTTATGCTGTCATGAAACAAAGTGAAATCTATATTATATAAACAGCAGGATTTTTTTCCTTTTCCCTAGAAAGTATCTGGCAGTTGAGAAGAACTTAACAAGAGCAATTCAACTGCAGATTACAATGGTCCCCTACAACACGGTTTGCTCTTTTTCTCCTTGACAGTATTTTACATTTGCATGCCAATTTTATCTCTGAAGATGAATGAAGCATTTTCAACTATTTCCCATTCAAAATATTCCTGTCTGAGCAAACATATCTAAGACTCGACAAAGAAGGGAATACCTTACTATGCTACACTCTGCAAGCGAAATAAGGAAGTTCTAGAATTAATTTGATGCTGTGGAAATCCAAGCATGGGGAATGCTATTATGAAATCTCCCCCTCCAAAACAGGAAGAATTTTGTGATTAATCAGGATTAATTCAGTGGGCTCTCATTTCGACTGAAACCAGCAATTTTCATGCATTTTTAAAATCTTTCTCATATTCTGAAGCTATATGGTCAGACTAAATGATCTGAAATTAACAATACTGAGGTCTAGCATCCTAAGTAATGAGTGGTGTCGGAAATGCCAACTAACCAGGCTGCAAACTTGCTTGACTGCTCTTTACCAGCAAAACAGATGATAACATAAAACCAGAAAAATAACAAGAAATGTTTTTAAAACAATATTTTGATTAAAACAAAAGCAGATGAGTGTACTTTGCAGTGCTACCGGCCGTTATTAAAACTTGTCCTACTTGGTACAAACAATGGAGACCTTCAAAGTTCAAACAGCCAGTGGTTTCCCTGTACGTCCTCACGCGTGTTTGTGCCACACAATTTGGGCAATTAAAACAGAAATGTCCTGATGAACTTACCGGCCTACCAAATCACTTACTCAAATGCCTGATAATTTTGCAACATACCCCTATGAATATTTATAATAACATTCTTCTCTTTACAGTAGGCGTTGAATACTATGGAACTGGTTACCAGACACTAAATGTTTTGCTAAGTCCTTCAGGAGGTTTCTGCATAGATTTAAGCATCCTCAGTATCAACAAATGATAGCCAACAAACCATGAAAGCCTGACAGTCAGTGTTGGATTGTGTCTTAGAGATGGTGACATAAGTGGCATCCTGTTCAGACACCACTGAAGCCCACGACTCAATGGCACCGCTCAAAGAAGGAAGCCAGGCCTCCCAACAGATCTCAGCTTGTACGAACAACTGTACATAAGATGAAAGGCCTTATCAATTTAGAGATGCAAACAGGAAAAAAAA
The DNA here is from genome assembly GCF_036013445.1 of Caloenas nicobarica. Lineage (NCBI taxonomy): Eukaryota > Metazoa > Chordata > Aves > Columbiformes > Columbidae > Caloenas > Caloenas nicobarica. The sequence goes on from NC_088251.1 coordinate 10,157,072, forward strand.
GCTTCCAATTTATCATGGTAAGTTTCAGGAATGGTAATGTGAAATTGCATTAAATTAGTTACGTGATGTCAGATTAATCCTTAGATGATCACAGGGGCAGGTTAAAATAGTATATGTATTTTTGCTGATTAAGGTAATAAAATAGACCCAAATGTGACTTATTCCAGAGGTGAAAATCATCCAGCTTCATTACAATAAGCAACATACATATCCATAACTGTGAAAAGAGGCCACATAGAGCAGAATAGATACTTAAGGGTTGTGACCTCCACCTTCTCATCTTCACAGAATGGTTATCATGGGATGGGACCTCTTGAGATAATCTAGCCCAATGCGCTGCTCAAGCAGGATCACCCAGAGCCAATGACCATGCCCAGCTGGACTTCGAAAATCTTCACAGATGGAAACTTCACCATCACTCTAGGCTAC